>NW_017973066.1:0-15517 GCF_001876935.1 Asparagus officinalis | reverse complement strand
GATTCGTTAACCTCGTCGCCTCGTTAATCCGCTTCGTTGTGTGTCACTTGGCTTCGGCGTTGTGGACTGACGCTCGTGTTTGGATATGTCGTCCGATGGTTCGTCGGTTTGTGCCGAGCTGTGCTAAGGGACCTATAAGCAATTTTACATGCCTACAGATACCCCCTCCAAAGTATTTCAGCCTCGTTCTTTTATAGAAGAGTCTGGAATACTTTGGATATGATTGTCCCAACCTTCAGTCGGTGTAACGGGACCTTGGAATGGCTTCTGTTCTTGATTCCTTCAATCTTTCAGGCTATTCGGTGCTTTGTCGAATGTCTGTAAGAGTTCCGGTGCTGCATTTATTGTCTGACCGTTGTCGGAATTTTAAACTTGAAGTCGATTCCTGATTTTCTAATCTTTAGCTGACCATCGATTGTTGGCGTTGAGTTTTTGTTTGCGACGCGTTGTCCGGCGTAGTATTGTTGAGTTATCCTTAAGAATATTTATAAAAATTCTCCAGGAACTTCTCAACCAAAAATAGGGAATAGTTTATACTCATATACCTTGTTGGAGTATTTTCTGTGCTCAAATGAGCTGAACCGGCCTGATAATGAGCTGAACCGGCTTGATAATGAGCCAAAAAAGGCAGTAATTTGGCTCAAAAAAATCTTCTGATCCTTCCGAATGTGTGGGGGAGGCAAGAATAAACAAGAGATTGAACCCTCGGTCGATTTGAAGTTGTTTCGATGCTCGATTCAGCTTCAATTTGAATTCTGGTTCGAATCTGGTTCAAACTGGTTCAATCTGGTTCAGGACTGGTTCACCCTGGTTCAAGACTGGTTCAGACTGGTTCAAGACTGGTTCAGACTGGCTGGTCTGGTTCAGTCTGGTTTGGTCTGGTTCAGACTGGTTTGGCCTGGTTCAGCCTCTTTTGAACTGATTTGGACTGGTCTGGTCTGGTCTAACCTGGACCGGTCTGGTTCAGGGCTGGTTCATTTTATAAAAGGGGTTCTTTTCTTCTTTCTTTTCCTCCTCCTAGGCCCCCCCCCCCTTTGCCATATTTTTTGGATTTCTCTTCCCTTGAGCATCCTTTCTCCCTCAAATCTTCACAATTGTCTTAGATCTAGCCTTCCTTTGGATCTTAGACTGAAAAATCTTTCAAAAATCTCCATATAAAAATTTCTCTCAGGCCCCTCGAGCACGTGGTCTGAGCCTCCTTCAAGATTTGATTTTTGTCGGGTCTTCGAGCTTTCCCTCAGGTAAATCCTCCACAATTTTAGCATATTTTATGCTTAATTCAATTTATGAATTTGTGGGGTCGCATGTGAGGGTTAGGATTGTGATTTGGCACCTCGAGCTCATCTTTTAGCGGGGTAGAATTGCAATAAAAAAGGAGATTTTTTCTGGATTTGATCCCCTAATTTATTTTGCAGATCATCATGTCGCGTGTCCCGAGAGGTCGCTCCCCTGCTGCGTCGGCTGATGGCGTGCCTCCCTCATAAATTGCAAAAAAAAAAGAACTTTTTCTTGAATTTGATCCCTTAAATTATTTTACAGGTCACCATGTCTCATATTGCGAGGGATCAATCCTCTACCGCGTCGGCCGATGGCGCGCCTCCCTCTTATGCCGGTGAGCTGTTTTTTTGGAAATTTACAAATTAGTCCATTTTTTCTTGGAAATTTGCAAATTGGCCCTTTTTACCCCACGTTGTTCTCCTTGGTGAGGATCGACGCTTTAAAGATAGGTTTTGCTTGGTCAAAACCATATCTCAAAATAAAGGGGGCGTTTTGACGCTGCATTGTGCCTTATAAGGCAGGAATATATTGTCGATATACCCTATCTTATAAATGCACAATGTGGCCAAATCGTCTCACCCTTTATAAGGCAATGACTCTATCTTACTCATTCGTAAGATGAGTTCAATTTCCTTTTATAACTGGAATTAACAAACGTTTAATTGCTTGTTTTCAGTTAAGCACCCTTCCGGAGCATTTTCATCTCATGCGGTGAACGGACGTCGTGGGGATGTTTTATCTTCGGTTTCCACCAGGTAGGCTATCGGTCCACTTCCTCAGTTGAATTCCCGTAATAGGAGGATTGTGAATCCCGAAATTATCATAATATCCGACGATGAAGGGGAAGAGGATCCCATTGCTGCAATTATGTCTGACCAAGAATCTGTCCTCCCGGCCTTCGAATCCTTGCGGGACATCCTCCAAAAAGTAGAGAAGGTTATACAACAAACGGTCACCGCCATTAGTTCTGGACGGGGAAGAGATTATGATTTGCTCCCTTTTATAGCAGATAGTCTTAAAGACATTCAGCGTGTAGGTGGCATCCGGCTAGCTGGACGATGTGAGATAAGGTTGACCTGCTTAGAGGAACTCATATATCTTTTGGAAGAGCTAGTAGACTTCGACCCGCATGATGAGGCCACGCCGCTTATGATCGATGCTCAGACTCAGAGGGTGCGAGAGCGTAAGGCCCGAGCGAGACGCATATCGGAGCAAGAAGTCATCGTTGCGAACTTGTACGAACGGCAACGTCGTCTGCAGAGTAAGATGGATGCTTATAACGACATTGCTGATGGGACGGGGATCAGGACCGTCCAAGACATGGAAGGATCTGAAGGTCCGAGGAGAGCAAGCAGAGCGATTCCTCAGAAGAAAGAAGGCGGAGAGAGGCCTGTTTTGCGCGAACAATCGAACGAATCGCGAGCTCCTGTTTTGCGGTTGCTCGCTTTGTGGGTTCTTTGCCTGCGCCGGGGTTTATCCGTGGACCACCGCGAGATCTAGATCCGGTCGGATCTACGCAGTACGACGGGTATTATTTCACCAAGGAAATAATAGCCGGGGAGGATTGTTTCACCAAGGAAACAATCGTCCAAGTCTCGGGATCTAAGACCAAGCTTAGATCCGGAGTATAACAATCGCCCAAATCTCGGGATCAAAGACCAAGCTTTGATCCGGAGTACGCCTGCGTAGATCTGAGATCCGGTCCTCTCGAACTCTTGCCTTATTTGGCGTTGACGATCGCCGAGCACCAGATCTGGATGAGCAAGTCCTCGAAGTCCTAAAGTTTGAATCTTTTTTAGATCCGAGTCTTCAATCCAGCAGGGCTTCACCTCCAAAAAATCCAACCTTTTGAAAATGAGCCTACAGCCCTCTATTTATAGGCATTGAAAGCGGATCTGGGCCCAGATCTGGGCCCAGATCCGAGCTGGCTCGGCCAGGTGGCTCGGCCAGGCCGAGACACTTGTGAGTGTCTCGGGTATTTTAAACATAACTTTCTCGTATGATCTCCAAATGACCTGATCCAAGATGCATTGGAAAGCTGACAAAGAGATATACAACTTTTATGTTTTGAGTTTCTTCATATTCTAACGGAATCATGGTCAAAACAGCTCTACAAGTTCCGAGACACCTTTGGGTGTCTCGGCCAGGTCCGAGACACCTCTGGGTGTCTCGGCGCTATTTTAGGCATAACTTCCTCATATGACCTCTAAATGACCTGATTCCAGATGAGTTGGAAAGTTGAAAAAAATATCTACAACTTTCCTGTTTTGAGTTTTTTCATATTCAAACGGGATCATGGTCAAAACAGCTCCACAAGTTCCGAGACACCTTTGGGTGTCTCGGCCAGGTCCGAGACACCTCTAGGTGTCTCGGCGCTATTTTAGGCATAACGTCCTCATATGACCTCCAAATGACCTGATTCTAGATGAGTTGGAACGTTGACAAAAATATCTACAACTTTCCTGTTTTGAGTTCCTTCATATTCAAACGGGATCATGGTCAAAATAGCTCCACAGGTTCTGAGACACCTTTGGGTGTCTCGGCCAGGTCCGAAACACCTCTGGGTGTCTCGGCTCTATTTTAGGCATAACTTCCTCATATGACATCCAAATGACCTGATTCCAGATGAGTTGGAAAGTTGACAAAAATATATACAACTTTCCTGTTTTGAGTTTCTTCAGATTCAAATGGGATCATGGTCAAAACAGCTCCACAAGTTTCGAGACATCTTTGGGTGTCTCGGCTCGGGCTGAGACATTTTGTTTTGCACACTTGTCCATTTTCGCCATAACTTTTTCATCCGAACTCGGATTTAAGCGATTCAAAGTGCGTTGGAAAGACGATGAGGAGTTCTATAAGCTCCAATGATTAGATCATCTGTGGAATAAATGAGACACGAAGGGTATTTCGTCTTTTGTAAGTGACACGGGGCTCCCGATCCGTTCGTATCCTCATTATTCTGAAACTCCGTTGCTTCACATAGTTTGCCGATTCACTTCAAGCGTTCGTCGACGTCAATCAAGATTCTGTGAACCAGATGGTGACGTTCATCGTCTTCTCTTAGCTTTGAGCTGTTCGTGGAGACCTATAGGCAATTTTCGATGCCGTCGTCTCGTTGGTTTGTCGGTTTGTGCCGAGCTGAGCTAAGGGACCTATAAGCAATTTTATATGCCTACAGATACCCCCTCCAAAGTATTTCAGTCTCGTTCTTTTATAGAAGAGTCTGGAATACTTTGGATATGATTGTCCCCACCTTCAGTCGGTGTAATGGGACCTTGGAATGACTTGTGTTCTTGATTCCTTCAATCCTTCAGGCTATTCGGTGCTTTGTCGAATGTCTGTAAGGGTTCCGGTGCTGCATTTATTGTCTGACCGTTTGTCGGAAATTTTGAACCTTGAAGTCGATTCCTGATTTTTGATCTTCAGCTCGTAGAATTGACCATCGATTGCTGGCGTCGAGTTTTTATGTGCAACGCGTTGTCCGGCGTTGTGTTGTTGAGTTATCCTTAAGAATATTTTTTAGAAAAATACTCTCCAGAAACTTCTCAACCAAAATTAGGGAACAGTTTATACTCATATACCTTATTGGAGTAAGAAGCAGTTTATACTCGTATACTTTTCGGAGTATTGATTCTTTCATTGCAACGCATTGATAGGCGTTGACCTAGGGTTACGCGTTGTCCGGCGTTGACCCTGGGGTTTTGACCGTCGTACGTTGACCTTTTTGCTTGCAACGCGTTGACTGGCGTTGACCTAGGGTTATGCGTTGACCGGCGTTAACCCTAGGGTTTCGAACGTCGTACGTTGAATTTTTGCTCGCAACGCGTTGACTGGCGTTGACCTAAGGTTACGCGTTGTCCGGCGTTGACCCTGGGGTTTTGACCGTCGTACGTTGACCTTTTGATCGCAACGCGTTGACTGGCGTTGACCTAAGGTTACGCGTTGTCTGGCGTAGACCTTAGGGTTTTGAACGTCGTATGTTGCTCAGGTCACGAGACCAACTAAAGAAGCTGATGCGTCAGTGACTTTCGTATTTATAGGATTTTTGGCAAATCCTCAGCCATCAACGGGTTTGATGCGCCTTTACCGACTACCGTTTGAGTCGGGCTAGCATGCGGATTGTTTTAAGTCCGTTCCGCATGTGACGTTATGCTAAAAGAGTTAACTCTTTTAGTGCTACGATATTGAATACGTAGACTTCGTCTTTCTCCTGTGAAAAGACTAAACAGCAACGTGTATCAGACGTTGACTTAGGATTTTTGGCAAATCCTCAGCCCTCAACGGATTTGTCATGCTTTTACCGATTACCGTTTGAATCGGGCTTACATGCGGATTGTCTTAAGTCCGTTCCGCATGTGACGTTGTGCTAAAGGAATGAACTCCCTTAGACTTGATGCTACGACTTCGAATACGTAGACTTCGTCTTTCTCACGGGAATAGACTACCCGGCGACGCGTGTTAGGCGTTGACTTTAGGATTTTTGGCTAACCCCAAGCCTTTAACGGATTTGATTAGCCTTTACCGACTACCGTTTGAGTCGGGCTAGCATGCGGATTGTCTAAATCCGTTCCGCATGTAACGTTGTGCTAAGAGAGTGAATTCTCTTAGACTTTGTGCTATGATGTTGAATACATAGGCTTTACCATTGTTATGGGAATAGGCTACCCAGCAACGTGTATTAGACGTTGACTTATCCCTACTTAGGCTTCGGGATAAAAATACCCCAGACTGGTATTCTGGTGTCTTTTTCAATCGGTAAAAGACTAAACCGGCGACGCGTGTTAGGCGTCGGCATATCCTTTCTTAGGATTCAGGATGAAATTCCCCATGCGTGTAAGGCATGGATTTTGGTGTTATTAATAACAACCTGCCACAATGTTGAATATGTGGACGGATGTTCTTTTCAACGGTTAAGAACTAACCGGCAGCGCGGGTTAGGCGCAGACTTATCCTTGCTTAGGTTTCAGGATAGAATACCCCAGAATCGAACTCTGGTGTCTTTTTGTGCGGAAAAAGACTAAACCGGCAGCGCGTGTTAGGCGCAGACTTATCCCTGCTTAGGATTCGGGATAAACTTCCTAGTACCTGTGAGGCACAAATTTTGGGATTTGAAAAAGGTGGTGTCTTCTCTTGGGGCAAAGACGAACCCGAAATGGGAGAGGAAGAATTTTATATTCTATCTCCCGACAATGAAGAAGAAGAATTTTATATTCCATCTTCAACTGGAAAGGAGACTCGAGGTGGGATCTCCACCTCCAGAATCCGGAAAGGTGAAACTGAGAGTGGGATCTCCACTCCGAGAATCGAAAAGATTCGGATAACCCTAACTGTCGGAAGGTTTGATTACCGAACTAAAGATGAATTTCTCGTTTATCGAGAGTGAATTGCGGTTTTGGTCCTAACTGTAGGAAGGTTTGACCAAGCAGGAGTTTGAGATGACCCTAACTGTAGGAAGGTTTGATCACTCGATTTGAAAGTGGACCTCTCGTTCATTGGAGGAATCGAGAGGGGATTTTGACTGTGGTCCTAACTGTAAGAAGGTTTGACCAAGTGGGTGTTTTGAGACAATCCTAACTGTAGGAAGGTTTGATCGCTCAATTTGTGGACCTCTCGTTCATTGGGGGAATCGAGAGGGGATTTTGACTGTGGTCCTAACTGTAAGAAGGTTTGACCAAGTGGGTACTTTACGTCCAGACTCTAACAGAGAGAGTGTTGAGTGCATAGACATGGTGAGAATGGGAGTTCTTATTCATTACATTGCTGTGGTTTTGGGAACTTCCCGTTACATAAATCGTCCACCCCCAGTTTCCTCTGCGGAACTGGTTCGGACATTATTATCAGTTAACTAACCGGGTTATCCTTAAGAATATTAGCTTAATATTCTCCAGGAACTTCCCGTCAAAAGTGGGGAAACAGTTTAGACTCATATACCTATTGGAGTATCAGGGAGTAGTTTAACCTCTTATACCGGTCGGAGGATTGAGAAACAGTTTATACTCGTATACTCTTTGGAGTGCTGTCGTTCTTATTTGGCTTATCTGAGCGATATGACGCCGGCTTCAACCAAGGTCTGAATGCTATTCTTGAGAGCAAAGCAATCCTTGGTGGGATGAACGACCCTCCTGTGGTATGCACAGTACTTTGGGTCCGTAGTGTTGTCAGCTTCCTCCTGATTTGTGATAGGTGGTAGCTTGATCTTGTTGCTTCCGAGGAGGGATTCGAAGATGGCTGGAACATCTTCATCCTTGAAGGAATACTCTCTTTGGAGTCTCGGACCCAAAGTCTTTTGCTGCCTTCGGGATTGCTGTTGTGACGTTTGATTAGCACCATCAGCAGCTGCAGGTGCCTTTCCCTTACCACGAGAGGCGAAGTTTGAGTTGAGCGGATTAACCGTCGGTTGGCTCCTCTCGGCTTTCTTCCTTCGGAGGAAGTGTTCGGCTTGTTCACCGCGCACCTTCAAGTCTTTCCAAGTGTCAGACGGTGCTGTTCCCATTGCTTCCAACACGTCCAGTGCAAGGTTGTTGTGGCAAGTCTGGAGGATGAACTCCTTAGTGATCGGGTCTCTTGACGAAGGTGTCGACTAACTCCCCGTCTTTCTGCTTCTCATCGAGCAATGATCCGATAGATATCTCGGTGTCGTCGTCGAAGAAATTGGTGAGGAACATGGTCTCCATATCGTCCCAGCTGTTCACGCTACCTGGCTTGAGGCGGCGATACCAATCGAAGGAGGCTCCGCGAAGAGTGCCGACGAATGACCGCACCATGAGAGGCTCATTGCCAGAGATTACCCCCAGGTGTGATTTGAAATAAATCACATGCTGAGTGGGCGAACCCTTCCCATCAAACGGTGTGAAGTTAATTAGGTTGAACTTCGCCGGGTATGGGATTGATTCCCACTCTCTTGGGTATGGACAAGGAATACCTGTTTTATTCACCTCTTGAGCGGAAATCAATGTGTTGATTTTGCTCTCGAGGTTCTTGATCTTCAGACTTTCGCCTGTGTTTTCGTTAGCACGATTTTGAGGCGGAAGTGTGCCATTACGACCAACATCCTCATTACTACCCCCTGCATTGACGGGAGGATTATTGGCATTGTGAGGTTCATCCGTATCCGTGTGCTCCTCTTCCTGAACAACCTGGTTACGGTGGCTTGGTTCACCTTGCTGGTTCGTCAGTGCCTGAATTTGTTGCTCATGCATTTCTCTCATACTCTGCATGACCATCTGCATTTCGAACCTGAAGCTCTCCTGTTGTTCAGCCATGGCTTCTTCGAGCATCTTGGCCACTTGTTCCGCGCTTATCATGAATGACTCGCGGGGTTGTCCTTCGCTGGACACCGTATTGTCTGATGCGACAGCAGAGCAGGAATCCGATTCTTCATCTTCTGACGGTAATCTTGTCCAAACCCTACTATAAGTTCCTCGTGTAATGGCTCCAGACTGCAGACGAGTTAGATACCAGGGTACTTCTGGAATTGACTCAGGATTATCCCTTGTCGATGCCCTTTTGCTGGTCATATTGGTAGTGACCCTTGGAAATTCTCCATCTTCAACCACCGTTTTTCTTTGCCGGAAACGCCTATGCCTTGGTTTTGGCGTTTCGGTACTAAGCCTTTCGAACACTGAGATTCTCTCTGGGACTGCCTTAATGCAGTTGCACTCAGATAGTACCGCCCGAATGAGCTTTGAACAAGGGCACTGAGTTTCTAGCCTTCGAGGACTTCTCTTTCTGGTTTTGCTCGTACCCCCAGCACGATAGTACAGCTCGTCTGTTTGAAAGTCGGAGTAACTTATCGTGTGTTGGCACGATTTCTCAGGTATAACGTAATCATCATCAGACGATAACGTTTCCTTCTGAGAGCGAACTACCTTCTTCGGGCTTTCAAAAGTTACGCGCCTCGAAATATGCCTTTTTGGGCGTGAGTTCTCAGCGGGCTCTTGGACTTCAATGCGCAAATTGGTGCGCATAGCTGCCCTGATTTCTTTATCACGTTGGAGATGACGGCGACCCCCAGCGTGTTGAGTCGTTCTGGGCTTCTTCATTGGAACCAAACTCTCTTGAACTGGAGCTTTGCCTCTCTCGTCGGGAATTGGTCCGAGGCGCTCCAAAACCGATTTCTTCCTTTGGGACGATTCTGCACGATCTCCCGGAAAAGCTATTGGAATTATCCAATAAAGTTTATCTTTCTAATTAACATTTTTTTTTTTCAGAACTGGTGTAATTTTAAGCTTCGAATATGGTACATCATACTTAATTAATGAGACATGAACGTTAACTGCTTTTGGTCAAGTTAGTGAATTCGTTCATGTTTTCGTTCTTTAAAATGACAGACTATGGCTCGTTGCTGGTGACTCACAGACATTCGAGGGGTTCCAATATAACTTTCACGGTCTTGAGTTCGATTCCAGGGTTGAATTTAAAAAAAAAAAAAAGAGAACCATAAGAGAACTATGAGACACGGAGGTAAGAAGAGTTGGAAGGAACAATCATGACTACGAGAAATTTCCAATCTAATAAATTAAGTTTGGGTTTTTATTGTCTCATCAGTCATGAAATGCTTGAATATACATGGGAAATATAGCATGTGTCAAGGACAACACTCACTAAACAAGGGACTTCAGCCAGCCATTGCTAATATCAGCCGTGATGATTTCGCGAGAGGATCGGAATGCAAGATCGAGAGTTGAATAAAACCTTAGCTGATCGAGACATCAACTTATGATGAAATGACCCGCTCGCGATCACGTGATTATGAGGCGATGTGTCGCGGAAAAAATCGTGTCTTTCTTTGTAATTGATTCCATTGCACTCTTAAATAACAACTTTTTGAGTTACAAAGATCCGGTCTTTTTATAAGATCCGGTTACAATGAAAATCAAAAAAAAATAAAAGAAAGATTACAACTTTTTATCCTTGTTTGTCGAACGAATCGCGAGCTCCTGTTTTGCGGTTGCTCGCTTTGTGGGTTCTTTGCCTACGCCGGGGTTTATCCGTGGACCACCGCGAGATCTAGATCCGGTCGGATCTACGCAGTACGACGGATATTATTTCACCAAGGAAATAATAGCCGGGGGGATTGGTTCACCAAGGAAACAATCGCCCAAATCTCGGGATCAAAGACCAAGCTTTGATCCGGAGTACGCCTATGTAGATCTGAGATCCGGTCCTCTCAAACTCTTGCCTTATTTGGCGTTGACGATCGCCGAGCACCAGATCTGGATGAGCAAGTCCTCGAAGTCCTAAAGTTTGAATCTTTTTTAGATCTGAGTCTTTAATCCAGCAGGGCTTCACCTCCAAAAAATCCAACCTTTCAAAAATGAGCCTACAGCCCTCTATTTATAGGCATTGAAAGCGGATCTGGGCCCAGATCTGAGCCCAGATCTGAGCTGGCTCGGCCAGGTGGCTCGGCCAGGCCGAGACACTTGTGAGTGTCTCGGGTATTTTAAACATAACTTTCTCGTATGATCTCCAAATAACCTGATCCAAGATGCATTGGAAAGCCGACAAAGAGATCTACAACTTTCATGTTTTGAGTTTCTTCATATTCTAACGGGATCATGGTCAAAACAGCTCCACAATTTCTGAGATATCTTTGGGTGTCTCGGCCAGGTCCGAGACACCTCTGGGTGTCTCGGTGCTATTTTAGGCATAACTTCCACATATGACCTCTAAATAACCTAATTCTAGATGGGTTGGAAAGTTGACAAAAATATCTACAACTTTCTTGTTTTGAGTTTCTTCATATTCAAACGGGACCATAGTCAAAACAGCTCCACAAGTTCCGAGACACCTTTGGGTGTCTCGGCCAGGTCCGAGACACCTCTGGGTGTCTCGGAGCTAATTTAGGCATAACTTTCTCATATGACCTCCAAATGACCTGATTTCAGATGGGTTGGAAAGTTGACAAAAATATCTACAACTTTCCTGTTTTGAGTTTCTTCATATTAAAACGGGATCATAGTCAAAACAGCTCCACAAGTTTCGAGACACCTTTGGGTGTCTCGGCCAGGTCCGAAACACCTCTGGGTGTCTCGGCTCTATTTTAGAAATAACTTCCTCATATGACCTCCAAATGACCTGATTCCAGATGAGTTGGAAAGTTGACAAAAATATCTACAACTTTCCTGTTTTGAGTTTCTTCAGATTCAAAACGAATCATGGTCAAAACAGCTCCACAAGTTCCGAGACACCTTTGGGTGTCTCGGCTCGGGCTGAGACATTTTGTTTTGCACACTTGTCCATTTTCGCCATAACTTTTTCATCCGAACTCGGATTTAAGCGATTCAAAGTGAGTTGGAAAGACGATGAGGAGTTATATAAGCTCCAATAATTAGATCATCTGTGGAATAAATGAGACACGAAGGGTATTTCGTCTTTTGTAAGTGACACGGGGCTCTCGATCCGTTCGTATCCTCATTATTTTGAAACTCCGTTGCTTCACATAGTTCGTCAACCCACTTCATGTGTTTGTCGACATTAATCAAGCTCCTGTACCCACTTCATGTGTTTGTCGACATTAATCAAGCTCCTGTGACTTAGATTATGATGTTCATCATCTTTTCTTAGCACTGAGCCGTTCGTAGATGTTCATCATCTTTTCTTAGCACTGAGCCGTTCGTAGGGACCTATAGGCAGTTTTATACGCCTACAGTATATACATAGAGATTAATGAGTATCCTTGTCATAGGAGGAGATTTCCTCCTTGATGCCTCTAAAATCACATGATTGAGCGATATTATGGATGATCCGCTCAGTTGAACTTGATCTATATATTCTAAAACCCCAACACACCAAGTTTGGGGTGAATCCGTCGTCGTTTGTGTTGGCCTTCTTGTTTTGATGATGTTTAACAAACAATTTACCACTAATGTTGTTTGTCTAATTTTTGTGTTTTCTTATTTATTATAGACAAACAACGTTGTTGGAGGATGGATGGAATAGAAGACCAGGAAGTTGCTAATGAATCTCCAATCCAAATTCAAAACTAGAGAGGATGGTCTCGAGAGTTTTAACAAAATGGTTTATTCATTATTCACAGGTATTGATACTATATGGTTTAAACATGTTTAAGACTTAGAGTTGTGGAATTGGCATTTAGGTCTACCAAATCAAGTATGTGAGAATATTCTTTTAAGAAAGCCCAGTGTTTTGGCAGGCGGGTCTAAAGGTATCTAGGATGAATAACATAACTTCACACTATTATATTAATTATATACCTTCACCTATCCACCACTGTTATAAACCTTTAATATCTAAAGGCAGAATACTTTATTTTACATAAACATGTTAAATTTATATTGGCAGAAAATCTTTTAGGGATCCGAGTTGCTATTGCAGCAGGTTGTTAAATACTAGTTTATGTTTTAATATCTACCTATATATAATATAATATATATATAATATATAATATATATAATTAGTATATAATATATATAATATCATATACTATATATGCTTGGAAAAGTGTTCCCTAAGGTTGACGCATTAGATAAAATTGATCAAGAAGCCGCGGCCTAAAATCACATGATTGAAGCCTCATATTATGGATGATCCGCCGTTCCGTTATAACTTGATCATACATATTACTAGAAACCTCCAACACCCGTAGTGACCAAGTTTGTGGCCGTGAAGCCGTTCGTCGTTTGACACCTTCATCCACGTCGTATCAATTTTACCGGGTTTGAAATGAAATAGAACTTTCAGCACTGGCTCGATGGAGGGTCAAACTGTTAAACCTAAGGCGGGTGATTAAGGGTCTTATGTGCTAATCTAATCCGATTATCATGCCAATTAAAACTTATTAATAGTTTATCCATAGCAAGTATGAAATATAACAAATAATAAGCTAAGGATAAGCAAATGTAAACAAGGGATAATATGCCTATATGATGAAATATATATATAATGCAAAGGATATGAAAGCGTAACACAAGGGGTAAAACAATGTGAACTAGATAGTGGATCATATAAATAATGAGCTAATGACAATGGCGATAAGAAATATAAACACAAGAATAAATAAACACCAAAGCAACACTCAAACACCAAGATATGATCACGGGAGTTCGGACCTTTACCGTCCGTATCGTCTCCGCTCACCCACTCCCGGGGAGAAATCCACATAACACAATCCGGTTTGGAAGCGGAACTTCTTCTGAAGCATACACTCAGGTTTTTCTAGCTCAACCGAAATACCTCTAGAGCGAATCCACACTCTTGCAATCAGCACTCCTACAACCCACTAAGTGTTTTGGATCGCTAGCGGCGTGTCTCCCGTCAAGTGCTCGAAGATTTATGAAACCATCTGCCCATTCTAAGGCACTGTCAACCGAAACGCCAACTCGCTCTTAGGACGATGACCCGCGACCTCTACACCACACACTCCTCACTCGGTGTACAAAGTGTATTAGGAAAAGAAACAAAAAAAAAAAAAAAAAAAAAAACAAAGTGATTCTCACAATAAGACGCACCAAATATGAGCAAATGATTGTTCTCAAAAACGAATCGAGTGACGGCAAGGCTCAATTAAGCACACTTGATTACGATTAATTCGGTTAGAACTGGTGTAGGGAGGTTTGGTAATAACTCTAAGTCACAAAACCCACAACCCAAAATATAACTATGAAGTAAATACTATAATCTCAATAAGTTGTGTGTGAACAAAGAGAGAAAAACAAAATAAAGCTCAATAATAAGATCTAGCTTATTGAAATTAAGAACAAAACTTATAAAATGCTAGAAATTGAGTTTAAGGAAACATATCTCTATAGATGACAAGAGAGAGGGAGAAGGAGTGATTGCTAAAGCAGCCAAATGATGATCTCCACTTGCTCTTGTGACAATTGTCTATCCAAAACCAAACACTCAATATGGCTTAAAAGGCTTCATTAAAACCAAACTTAAAACAAACAGCTAACAAGTTTAAACCCTTGTTTAAAAACTTCTTTAAAAAACTTCTTAGCTGCGTTGAAAAGAGAGATCAGCAATGAGGGTATTTATACACACTATGAATCTCAGCCAAAACCCTAAAACAGAAAGACAAAAAGCCCACCGAAAAAATCAGCTCAGAAATAGCCGTTGAAGTCTAACGGCTCTATTGGCGTCGATCGAAAATTCCTATCGGTCGACCGATGGAGAAGTTCGGTCGACCGACGGAAAAAGTCTGTTGTCGAAGCCGCTAATCGACAGGTCAAAAACAACAGAAAACGATGCAGAGACTCTCGTACGTCGAACGCAGTGCGGTCGACCGAACTGGAGGCTTTCGGTCGGAGCCGGACGCGGTTCGAACCGACAAGACTCTCTGTCGGCATGGTAAGAAATGAACAAATGTTTGGTCGATCCCGGTCCGGTCGACGAATATGATAACAGGTAGAAAAAACACTATTTGCTGATTTTAAAAACACTGTTTTAAAAAATATGCAAAATAAATTCCAAAAAATGTAAAACTTTGAGAAATGATTGTTAGACATGATAATAAACATGCTACAACGATGGTTTCGAAAAAGGACATTCCCAAATGAAAAATATCATCATATTTAACAAAATAGTCCAAAACATGAAAACCTAGAAAATTGAATAATTTTGATATTATGACTATAAAAACAACATTTTGAAACTATGAAATGATTGTAATAGACTTGATAAAAGATATAACCATGTTCGTTATGAAGTCTAATAAACTCAGAAATACAATATTTTCATAAAATTGCATATTCTAAAATGCTTATATATATCAAAACACTAATATGATTTCATTAAATATAAAGCTTTGTTAAAGGCTGAAATCATATATAGTATATAAAACATGAAACAAAATAGTATTTTCCAATTTAATGCATATGTTTATCCTATATATAACTTGAAAACTATAAAACCAAACAATGTATATGTATATATACTATATATATATACTTATATATATATATATATAATATATATTAATATACTATATTATATATATAAATATATAATATATATATAGTATTTTTATCACTATATTATATTATATGAAAACCGATATAAAGTGTGTGTGTATAGATAATTGGCTTAAGCGTATTAAACCACATAAATATACTGAACCACTAACTAACATACCAAGCTAGATCATTGATCTTCAAATAAGCGCTCTATCTAGGTAATCTCTCGAAGAAGCTTTAACGATGGATCTTGAAACTTTGAATAGCAAGGCTTCAGCAGACATTCCGCCAACTGACTCATTGAATTAATCATCGTTGAAGCT
>NW_017973065.1:1510-15541 GCF_001876935.1 Asparagus officinalis | reverse complement strand
AGCGGGTTTCTCTTTTAACTCAAGAGTCTCCTCCAAATTCTGTGCATCCAAAGCATCCATCACCTGACATCTCCACAATCCAAAATTGATCTTGCCATCGTACTTCGGAACATCAATCTTCGTGTTATTGATGCTCAGACTCTGTATCGCCTTTGTTAGAGACGAACCTGACGTGCTTGCATCTCCCATGTTGTCGATCTAGCTCTGATACCAATTGTTGTGCGCGGCGGAAGCTTTCTCGGGCAACACGAACAATAACTCGAACTAAACCACAAATAATATGCAAACCACAATCACAGCAAGAACACACAATTTACGTGGTTCGGCAAGTTGCCTACGTCCACGGGGCAAGGAGGGGGGGAGTTCTTTCTACTAGAAATCAAGAGAATACAAATAGGGTTACAAATCTCTCAGACCAAACCCTAAAACAAAGCTCTAGATCTCTCAAAGCTCTCTCACAATTGGATGCAATGATTCTCTCTCTTTGGCTGCTCAAATTCGTCCAACCTCTACCCTAAACAAACAGGTTTAGGTATATATAGAACTTACAAAACGAACCGGGTCGAAAACCTGAAAAACTGATATCCGCTTCGTCGGTCGACCGGCCCGGTCGACCGCGATCAATTCCGGTCGACCGGCCCGGTCGACCGACCAGCTCTCAGTAGAAAACCCAAACTCCAGAGAACCGTCGGTCGACCGCACCGGTCGACCGATCTCCCGGGCCGGTCGCCCGAAACATCTGCGGTCGCCCGGGCCGGTCGACCGACCTCCTTCCAGACGCACAGGAACCCTTGTGCACGAATCCGGTCGACCGGACCGGTCGACCGCCGCCTGTTTTTCCTGATTCTGCTGCTGATGCTGAAATTCCTTCATCTCTCTCTCTCTCTCTCGATCAAACCCTAGTTCGACGCCTACCAAACAAGGGTTTCTCCAATCGAGCTCTCGTCAGCTTGACGCCGACCAAACACGGGGTAAGATCCCAAGGTGAGCTTCGATTCGAGCTCGTAATTATTTTTTATATGGATTTTGTTCTGTGGGGATGCTGTTCTATGGATTTTGTTCTATACTTCAGCAAAATCACCTTCAATTTATACTATTCTTACTACTAAAGCAGGTTCTCTAACAACATCATCCATTTATGTTCCTAATACTTTTTTGTATATAGCTCTCAGATAAGGCTAAGGTTGTCGAGGATGAGAAACCTAATTCTTGGTCCAAGTTTAAGATATCGGAGGCGGTGAAGGCGAAATTGAGGTCGAAGGGGATTGAGGCTTTGTTTCCGATCCAGGCGATGACGTTTAATTTGGTCCATGATGAGTCTGATTTGGTTGGCCGGGCTCGGACTGGTCAGGTAATGATAAATCTGTTCTTTTTATTATTTTGGGGATTGATATGATGTTGCATTTTGTTTTTTTAATGCTAATTAGCTATATTTATGGTACATTTGAGAAAATAATTGGTAGGACACGAAGGCTAATTGTAAGTTAGGAAAAAATGATGTTCATAACAAACACGGCTGTTAGTTTGGTGATTCAAATGTTGGCATAAATTAAACGTGAATCGTTGATGTTGATTACAAGTACATATGGGGTTTCAGTTTCAACTATGTACATTGATTTGCTACTGTAATCCTGCTCCATTGCTGTCTTTTGGTTCTTTGAATAAGAGATTGTATAGTACAGGATGTTTATACAGGTAATTGCATTTGATTTTGTTCAAAACTGTCATTTTTGATTTGTCTCTACTTTTAGTGGTCATATATTCGGCATTTTTTACTTGTTCCTCAGCAATGCTGTTGCATTGATCTCTAGTCTTTATTCTATATATATGGATGGGATTGTCTTACTATATCTCAAATTGCTGGGATGCATGAAAAACAAACAATAGAGGTTTTTAAGAATTTTTAAAGCTAGATGTGGTGTCGTCAATTTTAAAAACAAACAATAGAGGTTTTTAAGAGGAATTTTAAAGCTAGATAATTTGCTGTCCTGCCTGTAAAATTGATGCTTTATATTTTGACAAGTTGACCTTTGAATGTTGGATTTAAATCTAATTAAATCTATTTGTGGGAACATATGATTAATCAATGTGTATTACTATCTTTAAGGATAACCCACTTAAAGTGATCAATCAATTTGGGTTAATAGGTATTTAAATAAATTATGGGGGTTATATGTGCAGATACCAGGTTGTAATTGTAATTTGATGAGGGGCCAAATTACAAATGTACAACACCTATATATAAGGGGTTATGGTCCCTAATCTAGGGTTAACCACTCTCATTCTCTTATCCTCATCTAAAGAGATCCATAAGAGAGAAACCCTAAGGTTAGAAGATCATCAAAACCCTAATCAAGTTTTCTTCAATGGATTTAGATATATGCTTCCGCACCTTTTGATTCTTGTTAATCTCTTTGAATTAAATCATGGCTTTATGGTTTAGATCTCAAGTTTTTATTAGATCTAACAAGTGGTATCAGAGCCACCATTGATTTGTTCTAAGAGATTAAGATTAAAATTAGGGTTCTTTGATCTTAATTTGTGTTTGATTCAGATCCGTTCACGGATGAACAATAAAGTTTCTTATTTTCGGATGAACAGTAACCGTTTTTATTTTCGGGTGAACAATAAAATTTTTTACTTTCGGATGAACAGTAAAGGTTTTTTATTTTCGGATGAATAGTAAAATTTCCAGGTTGTTTGGTTTTTTCTTTCGATTTTTGGATCTGTAGCAATTATGAACTCTAAAGTTCATTTCTTTTGTACTTGATTCAATTTTTTGAGGTTTGGATCTAAATGATTTGAGTTCAAAAATCGACAGAAAAATAATTATCTTTTTTTTTGGGATTTTTTGATCTGTCGTCAATCTCCAAAACTCCTCGCCGGAGTTGATTCAGCGGCGGCGGTTTCAAATTAAACCCTCAAGGGGTTCGTGCGCGTGAAAACGTGCGGAAATTAAGGAGGTGGTTACATTAATTTTTGGCGAGGCTTGAAAGCTTCAAACGAACCTTGCGTTCGTTCTCAAACGAACCTACGTTCGTTCTCAAACGAACCTACGTTCGTTCTCTAACGAAACATGCGTTCGTCGAACGTTGCGTTCGTTCTCTAACGAACCCTGCGTTCGTCGAAACCTGCGTTCGTCGAAATCTGCGTTCGTCAAATCCTACGTTCGTCGAATCCTGCGGCGAGCCTCGTGCTCAGTCAAACGAACCTTGCGTTCATTCCAAAACGAGCCTTGCGTTTGTTCCAAAATGAGCCTTGCGTTCATTCTGGTGTCCTTTTTTAAACATTGGGCCTTGACTTGAGAAATTTATTAAGAATTTGGACCTGTATTTAATTATCAGGTATAAGCTCCTTTAAGCTCGTTTTGGGCACAAGGATTAATTGAATTTATCAATTAAATCCTATTTGTGGGTCATAATTCATTATGGGCCCTTAATTAAGCTATGGAAATTCAGTTGATTTAAATTAAATTATTTAATTTAAATTAAATTTGGTAGTGGATCAATTAGTTATTTCAAATAATATGACACTAAGGTATTAAAAGTTGTCTTTCATTCTAAATGATCGATTGAAACAAGAAGTTGCCAAAGTAACCTCTCTTGTGTAGATTGTTCATGAGGGATGTTAGATGTTTGTGTGTATGTTTTCGTGTAAATATTTAATCGGCCCAAAGGAAGGTTATTATTTATTTTTAGATTGCATACGCATCTGTGATGATAAATACGTGACGATTATAAGGTTTATATGTGGATAATGAATCGATCCAAAGATAGTTTCATTATTTGACATGCGTTATTGTCAGTATTTGATCATTGCAACAAGGTATCACTTGCAATTAATATTACTGTCCAAAGACTTGATATTAATGTTGTACCAGATACCTTGAGATGGGATTTATCATTATTTGAATTGATCACTAATTAAGGTTAAAAATCTTTTGTTTATTTCAGCTAATGCATCTGCTGCAACAATTTCTGCTAACATCAACTCAATTCCCATGCTCAATGGGACTAATTTCAAGGTTTGGAAAGAGAACATTTTAATTGTTCTTGGCTGCATGGATTTAGACTTTGCATTAAGAACTGAACAACCCCAACCTCTCAATGCGGATAGCACTCCTGATGCAAAGAAGGAGCATGAGAAGTGGGAGCGTTCAAATCGCATGAGTCTTATGATCATTAAGCGCGGCATTCCAGAAGCCTTCAGGGGCATAGAATCCGAAGGGATTACTAAGGCTAAAGATTTCCTTGCAGAAATTGAGAAACGTTTTGCGAAAAACGATAAGGTAGAAACAAGCACACTTTTACGCTTTCCTTGTGTCCTTTGAAAGGCGCAACAGCTCGTATAGAGTTATGCGAGCTGGGATGTTGGCCAACTGCGCCATGATGTCGAAATGAGGCGGTGAGCTCGTATTTCCCGGTTTGTCTCTCCCAATCGGATGATTGAATCGAGACTGCCTCGGGTTCTGGGCTTCTTGCTGCGGAGGCTCTTTCCCCTTCTCCTTTTGCTGGACTTTCTCCGCAGATGCGGGTGTTGGGGGAATTGCTGAGATTCCTAATTCTGCCAACGTTTTGGAAGGAGGGGTTTTGGTGCCCAATTGCTCGGAAGCGTCTGGGTACTTGTAGTGATACTCGTTCCCGCTTCGGGTTGCAAAGACCTCCTGTTCGTCTTCAGACAGTGGAAAGGTTGGGATTTTGTCGTCCTCTTCTCCTGGAATGGCAGAAGCTCCATAACAAGATTTCCCTTTTCCTTTTGACTTTCTTTTTGATGATGATCCGGTCCATTGCTCATCTGTGATCAAGTCCGGATGAACCCACAGAATCTCACCATTTGGGGTTGTGTGTGGCACGAGCCCTTTCTGGCGCTGTTGGTGAGGATCATCATTCACCGTCTTCACTGCTGCATTGATCACCGGCTCGTGTTGGAACCAACTCGAGGGAACAGTCCCGAAACTAATGGATACCATGTTTGCACCCACTTTCTTCTCTTTGGGCTGCTTCATGGTGATAACCCCAACATCGATTAGGGCCTGAATCTTATCTTTGAGAGCGTAGCATACCTTGGTGGGATGGTGCACCGCTCGGTGGAATGCACAGTATTTCGGATCGTTGACCCTCTTGGCATCTTCTTGATCCTGAATCGGTGGCAACTTGATCTTGTTGTTCTGAACGAGGTATTTGAAGATACCCGGGATTTCATCCTCCTTGAACGAGTAGGTCTTTGGGAACCTCGGCTCCGCGGCCTTTTGCCTTTGGGGCTGTTGTTGCCATCTCGATTGTTGAGGCGCCCTCTGTTGCTGCTGGGGCTGTTGCGGCTGTGCTTGCACCTCAAACACTTGATTCGCATCTACAGCATTTGCTTGTGTTTTCCCCTTACCCCTAGGGGTAAAGTTCTTCTGTTGTGGGACACTGTTTGGTATTTGGCCCCTTTCAGCCTTCTTCCTTTTGAGGAGTCGCTCGGCTCTTTCCCCTCTCACCTTCAAGTCTTTCCAGGTCGTTGGCGGTGCCGTTCCCATGGCTTCAAGGATGTCCAATGTTAAATTGTTGTGGCAAGTTTCGAGGATGAATTCCTCGCTGACCGGGTCCCTGCAATTCATAGCTTTGTTCCGGAACCTCTTCACGAAGTTTTCAACCGTCTCGCCATTCTTCTGTTTTTCATCGAACAGCGTGCCGATCGAAACCTCGGTGTCATCATCAAAGAAATTGGTCAAGAACATGTCCTCCATGTCATCCCAGCCGTTGATACTTCCGGGCTTGAGACGGCGGTACCAGTCGAAGGCAGCTCCGCGAAGAGTGCCGACGAATGACCGCACCATGAGGGGCTCATTTCCGGAAATAATTCCTAAATGAGACTTGAAGTAGATTAAATGTTGGGTAGGGGAACCCTTTCCATCAAACGGCGTAAAGTTAATGAGATTAAACTTTGCCGGATATGGAATGGATTCCCACTCCCTCGGATATGGACACGGTATACCTGACCTTTTTACCTCTTGAGCATTCATCAATGCATTGATTTTGCTCTCCAAGTCTTTCATCTTTTTGTCTTCACTCGTTTCTATTTTCGAGTGGTTTTGGGGAGAGGTAATGTGGTCTTCTTTGGCATTATCATCTACCGGACCACTTCCGTTGTCGTTGTTGACAGGAGGAATAATGACATTATTCCCTTCCCGTTCATTCTCTTCTTGGTTCTGATGATTGGGTCGAGTGGGCTCCTCTTGATGAGTTGTCAAAGCTGCGAGTTGCTGATCGTGCATCTCCCTCATCCGCTGTAGGGTCATTTCCATCTCGAATTTGAAAGCTTCTTTCTGCCGAGTTAGGGCGTCTTCAAGCATTTTGTTCATTTGTTCGGCACTGATCATGAGTGATTCGTACGGCTGGCCCGCACTTGAAGCCGTGTCATCTGATGCGACGGCGGAGCAGGTATCTGAATCAGCATCTGATTCTTCTTCTTCCAGAGAGAGGCCCTTTGGTACTCTTTGGTAGCCCTTCCGGCCGCTGGTTCCGGGCCGCATCCGTGCTATACACCGGGATACCTCAGCGAGCTGTTCTATGCTGAAGTGTGGTGTTGATTCCCCTCGGCCGGTCATGTTGACCGACACTCTTGAATACTCGTCTTTTTGGCGGAGCAATTTCTTCTTGTGGAAATGCCTCGGCTTGGAGAGTCTCTCGAACACCGAGATTCTTCTTGGGGGACTGTTGCAGCGGCATTCCGACAGCACCGTCTTGATGATACTTGCACACGGGCATTGGGACTTCATATCCTGCACATATCTCTTTCGAGATTTACCCACACCCCCAGCTCTGTAGTACAACTCATCAGCTTGATAGCTGGAGCACCCTACAGAGTGTTGGTGGGTGTCCCTTAGTATAACACTCTCATCTTCAGATGAGTGTGCTTCCCCTTGGGAATGCAACACTTGGTTAGTTTTATCAAGAGTGGCCCGTTCAATCTTACGCTTTTGTGAGCGTATGAACTGAACGGGCTCTTTTAATTCGACTCGCAATCCGATGCGGTCGGTGATAGGGGCTTTCCCTTTGTTTTCTTTATTGGGGGGATTAAATCGACCCCCAGTCTGATTTGAAACTTGGGGACCTTTCAATGGTCCCAGTCGTTCTTTGACGGGTACTCTACCTCGATTCGCCGGTAAGGGACCGAGGTGACCTGTCAAAGGAACCTGGGATCTTGAATGATCCCCTTTCTTACTTGGCGCCGTTGAAGGTGCCGGGATAGTAGAAACATGACCTGATTTGGAGGAGCTTTGGGCGATGGTTTCACCCTTCTTTGCTGGAAGTGTTGGTTTCGATTTGGGAACCCACACCCGTTTGCTTGTGGTCGGCGCTTTGACCGCCGTTTCTTGCTGCATTTCTTCCGCCTTCTTTAGGAGGAGTCGGGCATGCGCAAGTAAAGCACGGCGCTTCTTGATTCGCTCCTCGAGCGTGGAGCGGTTCCTCTTGACACGGATCCACTCACTCGCTTCTGTTTTGGAGGGGAGGTTGATTGCTTGCCGTTGCTCTTGTCGCTGCCTTGACTTCAAGTCCTCTGCATAGCGCACTCCATCTTTTGACTCCCTGGCCTTGGCGAGTTTTTGAGCAAGGCGTTGACGACGCCTTTGGAGTGCCCTTTTGGACAGAATCGGAGTTGCATCATCCATCGCCTTTGAGGTTGATGGGAGAGCTGGATTTGCTGTCTTGACCATGCTGAGCAACATGGGGACGTTGCGTGGTGCAAAGGCAGCGGAGGGCTCTTGGTTCTTTGAGTTGGAAGTCCCACGAACGTTCTTGGAAGCGGATGTCTTCTTGCGCCGGTTCGGGGAGGCAGATCTGGAGGAGGAAGAGGAGAGGTATTCTTCGAACTTCTTCTGGTCGAACTCGTATTCGACCTCTTCATTCACCCGGATCTTGAAGGCCGGTTGCGTCACGACGATCTCGGGGGCGAGATCGTTGGCTCCCACTGTGGTCGCCAGCTTGTTTTCGGTAAAAGTCGCTGTTTTCATTGATATTCTCTTTTTGAGATCTGTTACAACTTCAAGCGTTACAACAGGGTAAAATGAAAACAAAAGATATTACAACTTAAACGAAAATAAACACGAGGTCCCGTTTTAGTGCGGTCTCGCTTGCGTGGGTTGTTGGCCTGTGACGGGGATGTTGATATCCGTGGACCGCCGACTCTTCAAGATCCTTTCCGGTAAAATCCGGCAGAGTTTCGTCTATCCACGGGGGATATGGAAACAGAACTTCGTCAATCCGCGTGGGATTTAGAAGTTGTAAGCATATATCTCGGCTAAAGCGAGATAATGGCTCTCCTTTGTATCACCTCTAAGGGCAACACTAAGGGAAAAGAAGGGTGAAAGAGGGGCTGATGAAGAAGAACCTCTTCCTCCTCGATCCGGCAGGGCTTCGCCGCTCTCTTAGAAAACCCCGACTCCTTCCTCCGGCAGGGCTTCGCCGCTCCTCTCTGGAATTTCAGATCTCAAAGGCTAGAGCTCTAGATCTGAAATTATTTCTCTCTCAAAAACCAAGCCCAGAGAATGGAGGCCCTAGGGGCCTATTTATAGGAAAAGGAGAGGGGTAGGGGGCTGGTTGAGGACACCCCCTAGGGGGTGTCTCGGCTCCAAAACCGAGACACCCCTTGGGGTGTCTCGGCCATGGCCGAGACACCCCCCATGGGGTGTCTCGGCCATGGCCGAGACACCCCCCTTGGGGTGTCTCGGTTGTGGCCGAGACACTCCTTAGGGGGTGTCTCGGCTATTGGCCGAGACCTGTTTGGGTGTCCCCGGTTCATCCTGGGGCCGTGCCGTTGTCCCGCCGTTGACTCGCGGTTGATTTGTCGTCCGAACTTAGATTTGAGTGATCCCGGGTGCATTGGAATTCTAACGGCGAGCTATGTGGGCCCCAATGGTTGGATTATCATAACGGGACACGACGGGTGTGGGTCCGTTTGCAACGATCACGGGGTTATCGATCAATCCGTATCCCCGTGATTCTGAGATTCTGTCGGCTTACGTAATCCGTCGGTTCGCTTCAGGCGCTTACCGACGTCGTTGGAATTCTTGTGAACCGGGTAGTGACGTTCAATCGTCGCTTGTTAATACTGAGCTGTGTGCGGGGACCTCTCGGCAATTTTCGATGCCTACACATGTGTACAATTATTATGATGTGATGACTATGTTACAAACATTAGAGCCAATAATTTGTAGGTGTTTCCTAATCACCTTGTTTGGAAACACCAAGCTATGGTGGAATTCCTTGGCAAAAAAGTCCATCAATAGCTTCAAGAAGCTCAGCTAGAAGTTTGTGCATCACTTTTTGGCTGACACCAAGCAAAATCTGTCTCCCTATGTCTTGCTTCAAATGAGACAAGAGACTAGAGAAAGCCTTAGGAACTACTTCAAGAGGTTCTAGGCTAAAATACTGGAAGTCGACGACCCTGGCAGTACGGTCGCTATGTCTACTATCATGGCTGGGTTGGAGAGCAACGAGTTGGCTGACTCACTCGTTAAGAAATAAGTCACCAGCTATGAGCAGTTATTGGCCAAGGCACATGGATATAAGGATGTTGAAGATGCCCGAGCCTATAAGAAGGCGGCCAGGATAGTTGAAGCAAAGGCGGTGGCAGCAACAGCAGTGACAATACCGATGGCAAAACCAACAGCAGAGGTTGACCCCTCTCCAAGAGAGGAGGCGACAAAGGATCCTCCCAGAGCCAACCCCATGCCAGGTAGGGCTGACAGGAGGAATCGAAGGAAGGAGGACACCAAGAAGCCGTCGCTTACTACCTTCAACACTTCTCTTGTGGAAGCCTTTTACATGGTCCAGAGAGAGGGTTACCTCAATTCCGCTCCTCCTCGCATGAAATCGGAGTCTCAGCTTCGAGATACTAGGCAATATCGTCAATACCATTGAGATCACTATTGGGTTCTTTTGTTTTGATGATGATTAACAAACAATTTACTACTAATGTTATATGTCTAATGTTTATGTTTTTGTATTTATTGTAGATAAACAATAGGTTGGAGGTTGGTTGGATTGCATCCTCACGATGATATCAAAAGGAGGTTGGCGGAATAGTGGAGTAAAGCAATGCAATTCATGTTGAAGACCCAAGTTCAAGTTTCATCCGCAAGTGTACTAAGATAGAGCTTCGTTGAAGATCACAAGCTTGAGCAATTTAGTTTTTAGTTTTATATTATGTGTGTTAGATACTTTAAGCTCAATATCATATATAATGTGTGTTAGATATTTTAAGCTCAATATCATATATACACACATACACGTTTTGGATTTATATATAGTTATATATATACAAGTTTTGGTTTTTGGTTTAGTTATGTAGATATGAAACAATTATATATTCATATACACTTTTATATGTTTCATATTTTATTGTATTTAGAAAAATATTGTGTTTTTGGTTTATAGACTTAAAAACTATAGTTTATACTTTTTATCAAGTCTATAAAATCATTTTACATAGTTTCAAATTTTGGTGTATGTCAAAACATCAAATTTCATACCTATCAAGTTTTTATGTTTTGGACATTTTTGTAAAATAAAGAGATTTCTCATTTGGGAGGTATTTTTTAAAAACCAGTTTTTGTAGCATGTGCATTATCATGTTTATAATCATTTTCCAAAGTTTCATATTTTTTTGATTTTATTTACTATTTTTAAAAGAGGTTTGAAAATTAGATTTCTGTTTTAAAACAGGCTGATAACATGTTATCAGTCGATTGGTCAGTCGACTGGTGACATCAGTCGACTGATGTGTCGACTGAAGAAAACAACTGGAATAATAAAAAGTTTCTATTTTGTTTTGGTTGACTGACCAGTCGACTGATGAGGTCATCAGTTGACTGATAAGGTCCGTCAGTCGATTGATGAGCTGGAAAATGCCTCTAACGGTCAGCTCATCAGTCGACTGATGAAAGCCGTTAGTCGACTGATGCTATAACGACTAGTTTTTTTTAACCTTTTACAGATTTGGGCTTTTTGTATTTTTTCCTTGGTTTCTCTTGGCTTTGGGGTTCCTATAAATACCCCCACATACCCTCTGTTTTATTGATAAGAGGAAAGTTTAAAAAAAAGTTTACAAGGGTTTTAAGTTTGGTTTTAGTTTGTTTCAAGAGTTTAGTTTGTGAAGACAATTTCACAAGAGCTTGAGGAAGATCATCCATTGGTGTTTGAGCATTCAACTCTTCTCCCTCTCTCTCTTGATCTATAGAGAAATTTTTCTTAAACTCAATTCTAGCATTTTATATGTTTGATCTTAATTTCGTAAGCTAGATTTCATATTGAGTTTAATTGTTTTTTATTGAATCTCTTTGTTCACACACAACCATTGAGCTTATTGTATTTACATTTATAGTATAATTTGGGTTGTGGATTTGTGACTTAGAGTGTGAGCTTAATTGTGTTCTCATCTATTGTAGAGAAGAAATTTGTATTTGTGAGCTTCATTGTGAGTTGCACATTGTATTACATTTAGACACTGAGAGAAGTGGTTGGTGAGAGACGGGGTCGGTTCTAAGAGGAGTGAGGTTGGTAATAAAGCCTAGTGAGAGGTGGTAATTCCGAACACTTGAGGAAGGTGACACAGGCTAGGCTAAAACTTAGAGGGTGTGAAGTGTAATTACAAGTATGTAAGTTGTAACGTTTTTGGTGAACTAGAAAACCGATTGTTGTATTGAGCCTAATTGTGAGAATTCACTTTGTAATACACTAGTACACCAAGAAGAGTGTGGTGAGAGACGGGGTCGTCCCAAGAGGAGTGGGGTAGGTGGTAATGCCTAGAGAGATGTTGTAATTCCTAACACTTGAGGGAGACAGAGCTAGAGACCAACACTTGAGGTGGTAGTTAGTATAGTTACATTGTGAGTGATTGTGAACGTTGATCAGTGAGCGTTAAAAACCGACATTGTGAGGTGTAAACGTTATTCGGGTGAGCATAAAAAACCTGGTTGTGATAGTGGAGATCTCCTCGAGTTGAGGAGCGGAGACATAGGTCGTGGGGACCAAACCCCGTGAACATATTGTTTGTTTATGATTGCATTGACGCACTTATTCTTATGTTCATATCTTGTATCGCCTTTGTATATTGCTTGTTATTTATATTACCCACTATCTAGTTTAGATTGTTTACCATTGTGATATTTGTATATCCTTGCATATATATCTTGTTGCATATCATATTTGGTAGGATATTTGTTAATTAGTTTTTAATTGATATTAAATCGGATAAGATTAGCATAAACCCTATTTACCCCCCTCTAGGGTTCCTTCCTAGTGGCATTAGGGTACTTTTAATCATAGCCTTCATACCAATAAGTGTTGGGTCCTCCAGAGAGATAATGAGGACTTAATATAGAGGGGATTCTTGAAGAGGCTTGTCTCTCAGCAGGACTAGAGAAGGCCCGCTTCAGGGAGATCTGATAGTAGGTCTCACTCTAGATCATCTCGTCCCCAACAGCCCCTTGACATTCAACCTAGTGAGACTGGCAATAAGGACATCATTAACACTATCAGCAGCGGCCCTACGGCAGAAGGGATGTCTAATAACACTCCTAAGAAGAATTCCAGATGAGCATTGTAGATCAACTTGTGTGACAAGAAGTTGAAGACAGACCAGTCTATCTCTTTCAGTGATTCTGACATGAAAGGCATTGAGATGCCTCAAGATGATCCTCTTATCGTCTCGGCTGAGGACAACGATTCCATGTCAAGAGGATTTTAGTTGACACAGGGAATTCAACTCATATCATGTTCATCGATGCCTATAACCAAATGGGCATCAATAAATCTAAGTTGCAGCCTTGTCGGGGTCCGCTCATTGGATTCACAGGACATTCGCTCCTGTCGGAAGGAATGATCACTCTCCCCCTAATGATTGGCGAATACTCTTGTTAGTCCACTGTACATACTTAGTTTTGGTGACAGACATCAAGTCAGCCTACAAATGTTATTTCGGGAAGAACTGCCCATAATAACTTGCAGGCGGTCCGATCCATCTACCACCAGATGGTGAAATTCCTGACTCCTAAAGGAGTTAGAATTGCTAGAAGCAGCTAACGAGAGGCTAGATCCTACTATCTGCTTTCGATGAAAGGAAAATGAGTACCAGAAAACCCAACTCCGGCCTTTCATGATCTTTTCATGTGCAGGAGAGAATGTCAGGCTCCAGAAGCGGTCATCTAAGGAAGTTTGAGGACCCTAACACCACTATAATCCACAGATAAATCCTTTATTCGATAACTAACATCAACAACGTGTATGTGTATGTAGATTTATATATATATACACACACACATACACATACACATGTGTATGTATATGTAAATACATACATACATATGTGTGTGTGTGTATGTGTGTGTGTGTATGTATGTATGTATGTATGTATGTATGTATGTATGTATGTATGTATGTATGTATGTATGTATGTATGTATGTATGTATGTATGTGTGTATGTGTGTGTGTGTGTGTGTGTGTGTGTGTGTGTGTGTGTGTGTATAATATTTTTTATATATACTTATATTATGGTATCGTCATTAATGTATACTTATATATATTTCTAGGTGCATATAATTTTTTTTTTGAGAAAAATGGCCGGGTAGCCTCTTAGTCCTAAGTGTATATAGTTGTATATATTTATGTACAAAAGTATATATATGTACAACTATATATATATATATACTTGTAAGTATACAAGTATATTATATTATATACTTATGTATACTCTTACTATGGCATATGTACTAAGATATAAGTATATATAATGTAGTTATAAGTATACTTATATGTGTATATTATACACTTATAGCTATATAAGTATATTTTATATAAGTACATAAGTATAATTATATATAAGTACATCACAAAAGTAAAGTATATAACTATACTTTAATAAGCATATTATAAGTATATAACAAACACATATATAACTATATAATACATATTTATAAGTAAGTAATATATACTTATGTGATTCTCTCTCTCTCTCTCTCACACACTCTCTCTCTCTGTGTAATAACC
>NW_017973065.1:0-373 GCF_001876935.1 Asparagus officinalis | reverse complement strand
ATGTTCACAAAAAGGACAACGCCCTTTGAGTCTCGTTCATTCTACAGATAATCCAACCACTGGAGAGGATAGAACTCTTCGTCAAGCTTCCAACGCACTTGGAATCACTCAAATCCGAGTTCGGACGAAGAATTTACGGCGAAAACAATCAAACATACGCAACGGAGAGTCTCAGGCTGAGTTGGGACACCCGGGGTGTCTCGGGAAAGTCGAAACACCCCAAGGGTGTCTAGGCACCCTATGTGCTCCCATTGCCTATAAATAGCCCCCTAAGGCCTCATTTTTGAAGATCTGGATTTTTGGAGAAGTTGGCGAAGCCCTGCTGCAGTGAAGAGTGGTCGAGCGCTTCAACAGAGGAGAGGTCTTCATCAGA
>NW_017973064.1:26638-58779 GCF_001876935.1 Asparagus officinalis | reverse complement strand
GTACCCTATCTCCCACTACCCTAACAATCGGGCAGAAAGCCTGTACTGCTAATCAACTCGTCAAAAATCAGTCTGGGAGCTACTAGAACAACACATGCTAGAAAAGTCAACACCACTCTCTTAGCACAACGTTACAACACGACGTTCGACCACGATTTAAAACAATCCGCATGTTCACGCCCAACCCAAACAAATAACTACATGGAAGGCGGAGAGCGTAAAGCGCTCACATCAATCCCGTACTGAGGTTGTAGGGGGTAGCTCAAAACTCCCCAAAGTCAACGCCTAAACACTTTGCATCGCCAAGTCTGCGGAAACGGGTGATATTCTTTCCATGGTAAGCAAACACGGATCTTCACGATCATGTACAAGTTGACTATATAGCAGAGCTAAGCGTTTAATCTTTTTACGCGTTAACGTTGGGGTAGTCCACCTACACTGCAGGAATACGAACTATAGATACAATTTCCAGCCATGCTTATCCAAGATTCTAAACGATGATGTTGCTTATAAGGCTCTAATCAAGACCCGGTATATTATGGCATGTAGAGGGTTTCCAAAAATCCTACATAAATATTGGGAGTTCATTACTTATATCACTGCGCATCCAGCTCCATTAGTGTGGTACGTTGTCTGACGTTTGAAGCATACAATACGACGCATTTCGAATGTGGTTGTTGAACCTCTGGCCAATCTGCGAGCAAGTTTCGGCTTAATCTTTATAAGTCAACGCCTAGTTGCATAATTGCTTCGTTCAGCAATGTATTTCAATCGTACATCGTTCGACAGTCCATAACCCTAGGAACAACGCCGCTCAACGCTACCTAGGCTCAACGCCAGTCAACACGCCTTCGATCAAAATTCAATTACATATTCAAGAACCTAGGGTTACGCGGTCAACCGCGTAAGCCCTAGGTCAACACCAGTCACACGCGTTGCGAGCAAAATCACGTACGACGGTTCACCAACCCTAGGGTTAACCCGGTCCAACCGCGTAACCTGGGATCAACGCCAATCCACTGCGTTGCAACGAAGAATGCAACACTCAAAAGTATAAGAGTATTAAAACTGCTTCCTAAAACTCCAAGAGTAGTCCACGAGTAATAAAACTGGTTTCATCCTCCGACCGGATACAAGAGGTTAACACTGTTCCCTGATACTCCAATAGGGTCATATGAGTATAAACTATTCCTGGTATTTTTGGTTTGAGAGCTTCGCTGGACGAATAGATTGTTTATATATTCTTAAGGATAACCAACAAACACAACCCTGACAACGCGTTGCACATAAAAACTCGACGCCAGCAATCGATGGTCAATTCCTCGAAGCTGAGATTCAAAAAATCAGGAAATGCACTTCCAACTTCAATAAAATTCCGACAAACGTCAGTACAATAAATGCAGCACCGGAACCCTTTTACAACGACATTCGACAAAGCACCAATAGCTGAAGATTCCGAAGGAATCAAGAACACAAGTCATTCCAAGGTCCCATTACAGCCGACTGAAGTGTCTGGGACATGATATCCAAAGTATTCCGACCTCTCTAAGTAAAAGAAGCGAGACTCGAAATACTTTGGAGGGGGTCACTCTGTAGGCATTAAAAATGCTTATAGTCCCCCTTTTTGCTCTTGCTCAGCTCGGCACGAACCAAGCACAACCAACGAAGACGCACGAGATTGACTAATTGCCGCAACCACAACGAACTACCGTCCATGTTGGCGTGCGGGGATCAAGCCCAAGTTTTCGAAGATTCAAGAATGTCATCCAACCCAAAGGCATACTCGACAATGACGACGACATCAAGATCGGTTTCGACTTCAACCTCAGAAGCGGATGATTACCCTGCCTAATCGGGATCCGGATTTCTGCCCAAATCAGATCCAGCAAATCGAATCGCAACCTATCACTACAAAACGCCGGAAAACGGGCACCAAAGAGGCAAAACACAAAACTGGAGGAACAGGCTACCGAGCCACCAAGGAGGCCGGTGGCCGACGCCACCAAGTGTGGCCTCGCCGAGCCCCACCATAGGTGGCTCGGTACCGAGCCACCTAGGTGGCTCGAAGCCGAGCCACCTTGGTGGCTCTCCACCGAGCCACTGTGTGTGCCGGGCGGCCACCAAAGGTGGACTCGCCACCACCGAGCCACCAGGTGGTGGCTCGTCGGCCGACGCCACCTACTCAGGCTCGGACCCACCGAGCCACCACATGGTGGGCTCGTTGGCCGAGCCACCTAAATAGGTGGCTCGGCGGCCACCTTGGTGGCTCGGCCCCACCCCCAGAGCACCCAACGATGTGGCTTCCGTGCCGAGCCACCAAGGTGGCCGCCGAGCACATTGTGACTCGGTGCCGCCGACACCTGGGCTGGCCATCACTGGCCCCAAGGCACAGTTAAGCGGTAGCCTATAAAATAGCCACCCCTTGTTATTGAGAGGTTGGGAAATTTTGGAGAGAGGCGAAGCCCTGCTGGATTGGAGACTCGAACTTAAAAAGATTGCAAGCTTGGCGACTTTCGGGACTCACTCCTTCAGATCTGGTGCTCGCGATCATCAACGTTAAATAATGGCAGGTGTTCGAGAGGATCAGGATCTCAGATCTACGCAGACATACTCCAGATCTAGCTTGGTCTTAGGATCCGAGACTTCGACGATTGCTTTCCTTGTGAACCATCCTCCCCGGCTATTTATTTCCTGTGTGGAAATAATAACACCGTCGTACGCGTAGATCCGACCGGGATCTAGACTCGCGGTGGTCCCACGGCAAATAACCCCGGCGCAGGCAAAAGAACCCACAAACGAGCGATCCGCAAAACAGGAGCTCGCGATTCGTTCGACATAAAGGTGAAAAGTTGTAAATCTTTTGTTTTATTTTATTTGATTTTCGTTGTATAACCGGATCTTATAAAAGACGGATCTTTGTAACTCAAAAAGTTGTAACTCAAGATGACATGAATCCAATAACAAAGAAGCAACGAAATTTCCCGCGAACTACCCTGCATGGAAGAATTTTGAACAAGTTACATCCAATATTTATCCAGGATCCTCGTAAATATCAGGCTCGGACTAGCTAGTGATGGCTTTTGCCCCTTTAGTTTTAATGGTAATCCACACAGCACATAGCCGGTTGTAATGATGATATATAATCTCTCACCATGACTGGCTATAGATCAATCGTATTTTATGATGCCTCTTTTGATTGATGGACCCAGTTCACCAAGAAATAATACCAACGTTTATCTCCGACCTCTCATCGAAGAGTTACGGTCTTTATTCATTGATTGTGTGGAGGCATATGATGCAGATAAAGGGGAAACCTTCATAATGCGTACAGCCTTAATGTGGATAATTAATCATTTTCCTGCATATGGAATGCTATCAGGATATTCTGTACATGGTTATAAAGCATGTCCATATTGCCACATGGATACAACATCGACATGGTTGCCTTTTAGCAAAAAGATATGTTATTGTGGTCATCGACGTATGTTGAAAGAAGACCATCTCTATAGGGATGATGATGTTCACTTTGATGGTACTACAGAGCACCGAGAGGCTCCAGTCCCCTTATCTGGAGCGAACATACTTGCTCAATGGAATGATTATGAAAATGTGATTTTTGGAAAAGTAAAGGAAAGACAGGAAAAGCCACAAGGATGGAATAAGAAAAGTATTTTCTTTGAACTACCGTATTGGGTGACAAATACAGTGCGTCACAATTTGGACGTCATGCACATTGAGAAGGGGGCATCTGAGCACATACTTAACTTGCTTCTTTGTAAAGATGGAAAATCGAAAGATAACCTACAAGCTCAGAGGGATCTACAACACTTAAACATTAGAAAAGAGTTACACCCTATACCTAAATTAGGTAAACCAGGAAAATTTGTACTCCCCAATGCCGTTTATCATATGTCAAAACTAGAAAAGAAAATATTTTTGGAGGTATTGCATGAGCTGAAGGTTCCTACAGGGTTTTCTGGATCATTTAATAAGAAGATAAAGACTGTAAAAGGCAAGATAGATGGGTTGAAGAGTCACGATCACCATGTTATTATGGAGCACCTTCTCCCACTATCCCTTAGAGCTTCGCTTCCTGAATCTGTTGGTTTAGTGATCAATGAACTTTGCAACTTTTTTAGGGAATTGTGTGCTAAAACCATTGAGGACAAGGAGTTGGGGAAGCTACAAGAAGCAGTTCCCTTAATATTGTGCAAGCTTGAGCGGATTTTTCCACCATCATTCTTTGATATTATAATACACCTGACTGTTCATCTTGCAACCGAAGCAAGGCTTGCTGGACCGGTACAATATCGGTGGATGTATCCTATAGAAAGGTGTTTCACTTTTTTCTTTGACACAACAAATATAACTTTTCTATTTTGTATGTTTTTTATGTAGTAATCTAATACTAGTATTTGTAGGTACCTTCTCACTCTAAAAAATTACATTCAGAATAGAAATCGGCCAGAGGGTTCTATAATGGAAGGTTATCTCCTGGAGGAGGTAACGACATTTTGTTCTTGTTATTTGGATGAAAACATAGAGACTAAGCTCAATAGGCCTGTGCGTATTCATGATGGAACACATGGCAAACCAACTTACACGACAATGGGAATCACATTTATTAATCAAATACATCAACTTATCCTCCTCAATAGCGTTTGTCTTGAGGAAGTTAGAGGGCAAGTCTATTTTGCATTTACTATTATATGTGTAATAATATAATGTTGATGTAACAATTCATGTTGAGAATAGAATTTATAAGGATGAATTACATGAAGAGCATCGCAATTGGAATGATGAACGGTTGGAGAAGCATCACCAAGAAAATTTTTGTGCCTGGTTTAAAAATTATGTAAGAATTTCTTATATGTCATTGTATTAATCTATAATTTTATCTTTATATTCCTAGAATTGGAATGATGAACTATTTTCTCAGGTCCAAGATCCAAACTCAGAATTAACATTAGATGATGATTTAAGATGTCTAGCTCGACATCCAAGCCTGGAGGTTGCATACTACAAAGGATTTGGTATAAATGGCTATAAATTTGCAATCAAGGAGATAGAAGAATCTCGGACTATCCAGAATAGCAGAATTGCGGCCATTGGAGCTGAAGGTTTGATTTACTATGGGTATTTGGATAGAATACTTGGTATTCGCTATCCGGGAAGAGCCAAACTAGAATATATATTTAAGTGTGTTTGGTATCATACAAGAACCGGACATGGAAAATGGAGAGACACATATGGGACTTGGAAAGATGAATATAGATTGACTAGTGTAAACACTAATCTTTTTGAGTTTGAAGACGAACCATATATATTCCCGGAACAAGCATTTCAAGTATATTACTCAAAATGCTTGAAGCATTCGGGATGGAGTGTTGTTTGTCGATGGAAGCCGAGAGATACCTACGATGTACCACAATTCGCGGATGTTGACATAGAGGACAACATTGAGATAGATTCTGATGATGAAGGACTTAGATTGCTACAACCTACTATTTCCATAGATGAAAATGTATCTCGAGTTGAGTGTGAGCATGAAGTTTCATGGGTTAGGAATGATTTCAATGACGAAATCATTGTAGATATTCCTACAACGTCTAAGGAGCCTGTTAAAAGAAAAAGGTAATAATCATTGAAAATATCCATATGTTAATATTTTCATATATATATTTACACACATGTAAAAAGAAAAAAGGTAATAATCATTGAAAATCATCTTGAATTTACACATGTATTGCACGCATCTCATATATATATTTACTCTTATTTAGGGGTTGACAAAAATGTCTAGTCGAGGACCATCAAAGTCCAAAACTTGACGGATGGCGCCTAGGAAGCTCTTGCATCAAGCGAGGGAGCGTCAGAGGGAGCTAGAAGGCGCTCGTCGTTCCATATCTATCCCTAGTGTTCCTCCATCTACATCCTTTTGCAGTGACAATAGAGAGATGGATCACATTACCCCGGAGTCTTCTTATAGGGTAGATTTTGCATCTTCCCGTGCAGGTTAGTAGACTTTTATTTTGATTCTTGTTTTGTTTGCATAATCTTTCAAAATATAGCACCTCAGCCTGAGGAGCATGATTTGCCGACCTCTACACACTCCATACCATCTGTACACTCGATGGGTAAGTATTATTTAATGCATTAATGTCAAATGTTTTTTGTTAATGCATTAATGTCAAATGTATTTTGTATTATTTTATCCAGATGGTACTTATATTATTACATTTTGATATATAGTTGGAGAGGATGCCTCTGCATCCGTATCAGCAGCTCGTCCTTTACATTTGAGAAACTATCGTCCTAATCGTGCTGCTAAACGTGCAGAGAAGCGTGCTACAAAAGCTGAAGATATCTATATCATTTGATTTTATTATTGTTAATATCCTTTTTATTTTCTAGTATCCTTTCTTGTTTCATATTTTTAGATGCAGGGCTACCACGGGTATGTAAGAAGACTCGGGGGAAGAATAAAGCCCATCGATTGGCGTCGAGTTTCGAGACAGATGAACCGGCATTTCCTTTGCATTTTGATGAGGAGTTTCGCATAATTGGGTCCAATGATGAGCGATTTGGGCATTATATTGGGCAGAAAAGCCGTCAATTTACGGACTTTCCACTTCATCTGAACTGGTGTGCGCATCATGAGCGTTCATTTGAAAACTTCTTCCTCCAAGCTAAGGTTTAGAGACATTTTTAATTTGAAAAAACAAGATAATTTAGTATCATTTGGTACCTATCTAATCTAAAACATTACTTTTGTTGAATATGCAGAAAGATTATGAGTTTTTGCCCCAAGATCCTTATTGTCCACTCAACCTTCCTGTTATCTACCGAGGCATAAAGACAAAGATGCAGGAGAGGGTCCGAGGCAATCGGAATCAGGTGAAGATGGAGTGCTATGAACTATGGTTGAAGACCCTAGAAGAGAAGAGACGTGCTCTCTTCCAGGAAAAGGTGTTTGAAGGGATTGATGAAAATTGGTGGGGTGACCTATGCTCGTTTTATACTTCTAAGAGCAAGCAGGTATATATTTAACAATAAATATGATGTCTAGTATATACTTAGTATCAGATTGAAATCTAATTCTTACTTTTATGTGTAGATGGAGGCAAAACGAAATAAGGTGAATCGAGAATGTAGGCGGAGGAAAAACGAAATAAGGTGAATCGAGAATCTAAGAAGCGAGGTCGAGCAACCTATACAGGTGGGTCGAGGAGCATAGTTCGAGCAAAACAGAAAGTGGTATAAAGTATTCTTTGAGTTTAAAAAAATGCATTTCTTTATTTATAATATGATATGTTATACATATTTTTTTTTTGTTGAGTTACAGAGAGCTCAAATCGAAGAATCAGGTGGCTCCTCAAGTGCCTTGAAGGAGTATTTGGGTACCCACGCGACATTAGTGGATCCAAATGGTGACACATACTCGTGTATATACCCTGACACCCAAACTCAAGAGTATTGCGTAAGTGTTCATTTTTCGACGAATTTAAACGATTTTCATAAGTATATTTATAATAATATTGTTGAGTAACATTTGAATACTTTACGTGATATAGGACCAGGTTATAGAAAAGGCAAAATCATTAGGTGTCGACCAAGAACCCAAGTTTGCCGCGATGACCAAAGTTTTAGATGAGGTACATGGAGGGCATCACGGCGGTTATGAGAGAGGCTTGGGTCATGGTGCCAGTAGACATTATCTGAAGACTTCCTCCACTCCGATATTTGCCACTCCTCCTGATGTCCTTCGCGAGATGGCCGAGCTTAAGTCCAAGATGGAACGACTTACCCAACTAGTACGTATGCAAAAAAAACCTCAATATTATCTCATTCCCTTACAACCTCAATATTTATAAAGTATGTCTCTTTCCTATCAATATATACAGATTCTTTTGTGCGCGCTTGACTAATCAAACCTATAAGTTACATGTGTATATACTTTGGCTAAATTAAAGAAAAAACTTGACTTGGCCTAGTCTTCATCATATTTTAAGTGAACATCATGTTAAAGAAGTATAAAAATCAGACATAAAACATGCATGTAATGTCTTTATCTTTAGATATATACTTCTTTAAAAGAAAATTAAAAATTAAAGAATCAGAGGAGCGATGGATTGCCGACTCTACCACACTCCATACCATCTGTACACTCGATGGGTAAGCTATCTATTTTAACTGCATTAATGTAGCAATGTTTTTTGTTAATGGCATTTAATGTCAAATGGTATTTTGTATTATTTTATCCAAGATGGTACTTATATTAATTACATTTGAGGTATATAGTTGGAGGAGATGCCTCTGCATCCGTATCAGCAGCTTCGGCGTCCTTTACATTTTGAGAAACTATCGTGCTAATTCGTTGCGTCCTTAAAACGGTGTGCGGAGAAGCGTGCTACAACGCTGAAGATGATCATATCATGCTTGATTTTATTATTGTTTAAATCCTTTATTTTCTATTATCCTTTCTTGTTCCATATTTTAGATGCAGGGTACCACGGGTATGTAAGAGGAACTCGGGGTGAAGAATAGAAGGCCCAATCGTATTGCGGTCGAGGTTTTCGATACAGATTGAACCCGGCAATTCCTTTGCATTGTTGATGAGGAGGTTTCGGCATATGGGTCCAATGATGAGCGATTGGCATTATATTGGGCAAGGAAAAAAAGCCGGTCAATTTACGGACTTTCCACTTCAATCTGAACTGGTGTGCGCATCATGGAGTCGTTCATTTTGAAAAACTTCTTGCCTCCAAAGCTAAAGGTTTAGAGACATTTTTAAATTTTTGAAAAACAAGATAATTAGTATCATTTGGTACCTATCTAAATCTAAAACATTTACTTTTGTTGATATGCCCAGAAAGATTATGAGTTTTTGCCCCAAGGACGCTTATTGTCCACACAACCTTCCTGTTAATCGTCCGAGGGCATAAAGACAAAGATGCAGGGAGAGGGTCCGAGGCAATCGGAAATTCAGGTGGAAGATGGAGTGCTATTTGAACTATGTTGAAGGACCGCTAGAAGAGAAGGACGTTGCTCTCTTGCCAGGAAAAAGTTGTTTGAAGGGAAATTGATGAAAATGGGTTGGGGTGACCTTATGGCTCGTTTTATACTTCTAAGACACAGGTATTATATTCTATACACTGATAAATATTGATGTCTATATATACTTAGTATCAGACTTAAAAACTAATTCTTACTTTGTATGGTAGCGGGAGGCAAAACGAGAATAAGGTGAATCGCATGAATCTAAGAAGCGGAGTGTAAAGGAAAGACAGGAAAAACCACAAGGATGGAATAAGAAAAGTATTTTCTTTGAACTACCGTATTGGGTGACAAATACAGTGCGTCACAATTTGGACGTCATGCACATTGAGAAGGGGGTATCTGAGCACATACTTAACTTGCTTCTTTGTAAAGATGGAAAATCGAAAGATAACCTACAAGCTCGGAGGGATCTACAACACTTCAACATTAGAAAAGAGTTGCACCCTATACCTAAATTAGATAAACCAGGAAAATTTTCACTCCCCAATGCCGTTTATCATATGTCAAAACTAGAAAAGAAAATATTTTTGGAGGTATTGCATGAGCTGAAGGTTCCTACAGGGTTTTTTGGATCATTTAATAAGAAGATAAAGACTATAAAAGGCAAGATAGATGGGTTGAAGAGTCATGATCACCATGTTATTATGGAGCACCTTCTCCCACTATCCCTTAGGGCTTCGCTTCCTGAATCTGTTGGTTTAGTGATCAATGAACTTTGCAGCTTTTTTAGGGAATTGTGTGCTAAAACCATTGAGGACAAGGAGTTGAAGAAGCTACAAGAAGCAATTCCCTTAATATTGTGCAAGCTTGAGCGGATTTTTTCACCATCATTCTTTGATATTATAATACACCTGACTGTTCATCTTGCAACCGAAGCAAGGCTTGCTGGACCAGTACAATATCGGTGGATGTATCCTATAGAAAGGTGTTTCGCTTTTTTCTTTGACACAACAAATATAACTTTTCTATTTTGTATGTTTTTATGTAGTAATCTAATACTAGTATTTGTAGGTACCTTCTCACTCTAAAAAATTACATTCGGAATAGAAATCGGCCAGAGGGTTCTATAATGGAAGGTTATCTCCTGGAGGAGGTAACGACATTTTGTTCTCGTTATTTGGATGAAAACATAGAGACTAAGCTCAATAGGCCTGTGCGTATTCGTGATGGAACACATGGCAAACCAACTTACATGACAATGGGAATCACATTTATTAATCAAATACATCAATTTATCCTCCTCAATAGCGTTTGCCTTGAGGAAGTTAGAGGGTAAGTCTATTTTGCATTTACTATTATATGTGTATGTATGCATGAAATAATATAATATTGATGTTAACAATTCATGTTGAGAATAGAATTTATAAGGATGAATTACATGAAGAGCATCACAATTGGAATGATGAACGGTTGGAGAAGCATCACCAAGAAAATTTTTGTGCCTGGTTTAAAATTTATGTAAGAACTTCTTATATGTCATTGTATTAATCTATAATTTTATCTCTATATTCCTATAATTGGAATGATGAACTATTTTCTCAGGTCCATGATCCAAACTCAGAATTAACATTAGATGATGATTTGGGATGTCTAGCTCGACATCCAAGCCTGGAGGTTGCATACTACAAAGGATTTGGTATAAATGGCTACAAATTTGAAATCAAGAAGATAGAAGAATCTCGGACTACCCGGAATAGTAAAATTGCGGCCATTGGAGCTGAAGGAATGATTTACTATGGGTATTTGGATAGAATACTTGGTATTCGCTATCCGGGAAGAGCCAAACTAGTATATATATTTAAGTGTGTTTGGTATCATACAAGAACCGGACATGGAAAATGGAGAGACACATACGGGACTTGGAAAGATGAATATGGATTGACTAGTGTAAACACTAATCTTTTTGAGTTTGAAGACGAACCATATATATTCCCGGAACAAGCATTTCAAGTATATTACTCAAAATGCTTGAAGCATTCAGGATGGAGTGTTGTTTGTCGATGGAAGCCGAGAGATACCTACGATGTACCACAATTCGCGGATGTTGACATAGAGGACAACATTGAGATAGATTCTGATGATGAAGGACTTTGATTGCTACAACTTACTATTTCCATAGATCAAAATGTATCTCGAGTTGAGTGTGAGCATGAAGTTTCATGGGTTTGGAATGATTTCGATGACGAAATCGTTGTGGATATTCCTACAACATCTAAGGAGTCTGTTAAAAGAAAAAGGTAATAATCATTGAAAATATCCATATGTTAATATTTTCATATTTATATTTACACACATGTAAAAAGAAAAAAGGTAATAATCATTGAAAATCATCTTGAAATTTACACACATGTATTGCACGCATCTCATATATATATTTATTCTTGTTTAGGGGTTGACAAAGAAATGTCTAGTCGAGGACCATCAAAGTCCAAAACTTGACGGATGGCGCCTAAGAAGCTCTTGCATCAAGCGAGGGAGCGTCAGAGGGAGCTAGAAGGCGCTCGTCGTTCCATATCTATCCCTAGTGTTCCTCCCTCTACATCCTTCTGCAGCGACGATAGAGATATGGATCACATTACCCCGGAGTCTTCTTATAGGGTAGATTTTGCATCTTCCCGTGCAGGTTAGTAGACTTTTATTTTTATTCTTGTTTTGTTTGCATAATATTTTTTTGATATTATATTGTTTTCTTTCAAAATATAGCACCTCATCCTGAGGAGCATGATTTGCCGACCTCTACACACTCCATACCATCTGTACACTCGATGGGTAAGTATTATTTAATGCATTAATGTCAAATGTTTTTTGTTAATGCATTAATGTCAAATGTATTTTGTATTATTTTATCCAGATGATACTTATATTATTACATTTTGTTATATAGTTGGAGAGGATGCCTCTGCATCCGTATCAGCAGCTCGTCCTTTACATTTGAGAAACTATCGTCCTAATCGTGCTGTTAAACGTGCAGAGAAGCGTGCTACAAGAGCTAAAGGTATCTATATCATTTGATTTTATTATTGTTAATATCCTTTTTATTTTCTAGTATCCTTTCTTGTTTCATATTTTTAGATGCAGGGCTACCACGGGTATGTAAGAAGACTCGGGGGAAGAATAAAGCCCATCGATTGGCGCCGAGTCCCGAGACAGATGAGCCGGCATTCCCTTTGCATTTTGATGAGGAGTTTCGCATAATTGGCTCCAATGCTGAGCGATTTGGGCGGAGTTTCGCATAATTGGGTCCAATGATGAGCGATTTGGGCATTATATTGGGCAGAAAAGCCGTCAATTTACGGACTTTCCACTTCATCTGAACTGGTGTGCGCATCATGAGCGTTCATTTGAAAACTTCTTCCTCCAAGCTAAGGTTTAGAGACATTTTTAATTTGAAAAAACAAGATAATTTAGTATCATTTGGTACCTATCTAATCTAAAACATTACTTTTGTTGAATATGCAGAAAGATTATGAGTTTTTGCCCCAAGATCCTTATTGTCCACACAACCTTCCTGTTATCTACCGAGGCATAAAGACAAAGATGCAGGAGAGGGTCCGAGGCAATCGGAATCAGGTGAAGATGGAGTGCTATGAACTATGGTTGAAGACCCTAGAAGAGAAGAGACGTGCTCTCTTCCAGGAAAAGGTGTTTGAAGGGATTGATGAAAATTGGTGGGGTGACCTATGCTCGTTTTATACTTCTAAGAGCAAGCAGGTATATATTTAACAATAAATATGATGTCTAGTATATACTTAGTATCAGATTAAAATCTAATTCTTACTTTTATGTGTAGGCGGAGGCAAAACGAAATAAGGTGAATCGAGAATCTAAGAAGCGAGGTCGAGCAACCTATACAGGTGGCTCGAGGAGCATAGTTCGAGCAAAACAGAAAGTGGTATAAAGTATTCTTTGAGTTTAAAAAAATGCATTTCTTTATTTATAATATGATATGTTATACATATTTTTTTGTTGAGTTACAGAGAGCTCAAATCGAAGAATCAGGTGGCTCCTTAAGTGCCTTGAAGGAGTATTTGGGTACCCACGTGACATTAGTGGATCCAAATGGTGACACATACTCGTGTATATACCCTAACACCCAAACTCAAGAGTATTGCGTAAGTGTTTATTTTTCGACGAATTTAAACGATTTTCATAAGTATATTTATAATAATATTGTTGAGTAACATTTGAATACTTTACGTGATATAGGACCGGGTGATAGAAAAGGCAAAATCATTAGGTGTCGACCAAGAACCCAAGTTTGCCGCGATGACCAAAGTTTTAGATGAGGTACATGGAGGGCATCACGGCGGTTATGAGAGAGGCTTGGGTCATGGTGTCAGTAGACATTATTTGAAGATTTCCTCCACTCCGATATTTGCCACTCCTCCTCATGTCCTTCGCGAGATGGCCGAGCTTAAGTCCAAGATGAAACGACATACCCAACTAGTACGTATGCAAAAAAAACCTCAATATTATCTCATTCCCTTACAACCTCAATATTTATAAAGTATGTCTCTTTCCTATCAATATATACAGATTCTTTTGTGCGCGCTTGACTAATCAAACCTATAAGTTACATGTGTATATACTTTGGCTAAATTAAAGAAAAAACTTGACTTGGCCTAGTCTTCATCATATTTTAAGTGAACATCATGTTAAAGAAGTATAAAAATCAGACATAAAACATGCATGTAATGTCTTTATCTTTAGATATATACTTCTTTAAAAGAAAATTAAAAATTAAAGAATCAAAATAACTAGTTGCTACATATTTCTCATTCAAATCGCATGTGGGAAACTAAAATCGTGTTCCTGGTCAAAGACTGACAAGGTTTCAATGCTTAGACATTTGATAACTGTAAAGGCTTTGAACATGTATTGCAAGGCATATATTAGTCTGTGATGGACCGTGAAAATCTTGTTGCCTGAATTGGAGTAGCGATTCATGGATATTTCTGTTCTCTTGCTAAAAGACTTGCTACATAATGCGTGCTTGACAGTCTTTTCTTTTCGACACAAATCTTTTCGACACATAATGCGTGCTTGTCAGTTGTGTAACAGCTTTGTCATTGGTGGCATTTCTGCATATGCAGCTTTCAGTGATACTTCTAGGAAGGATTATTTTGGCTTCAAATGGCTTTTTTCTGTAAGGCTCTAAAGTCGATTACAGGCTTCATAAACTATTCTACTACGATATCAAGCATTCACAATTCTAATATATGATAATAATAATAAAAAGTTTTACACCTCAAATGTTAAAATATCAATGTTAGCTACAAATAAGACACAACAGACTGAGAATATATCTTAGAGACCCAACAGAAGCATGTTTGGTGAAAGATGAGACCTTCTAAGGTCATGAAAAAGGCTTGGGCGCAAAACAGTGGTGTCTCATGATTATTTGCAATTGACTACATAAATTAGAAAATGCCCGATTATCCACTTATGTGCAATGTAGTCCATATCCTCGTCTGACGCCGACCCACCACTGCTGCAATCCTTTTTATTGATTTTTTGGGCGTGTCATGATTATCTCTTGTAATTAAGTCCACAAAATAATGAAACATGAAAACTATTCTTATCCTATCTGTTAATATTAAGACAGTAAGACAACAATGGCAATCCCTTTCTATTTGGATTCACTAAGCCTCTATGCAAAATATTCGGATTCCCAGTAAGACAACAATGGCAATCCCTTTCTATTTGGATTCACTAAGCCTCTATGCAAAATATTCGGATTCCCTACGTAATTCCTACTTTATTCAGCTTCAATAGGGAAATATGCTTTCTTAAACTAATTTTCTATCTGGGAACAGTCTTTGCTAAACTAAAACTTGAAAAGCATGAGCACCTACAAAAACTATAAACCAAAAACTTCAGAGTATAACTAATTCATCTAAGATACTAGATCAGAAATGATGTCAACTTAGGAAAGTGGATTCCTTTTGAGGACATTGCAAAAGCACAACATAAAAAATTATAAAAGCTGAAAAAGAAGAAAAATTAAGGACGAAAAGAAAAATAAGGAGCTACTCAGTAGCCACATTATGTAGTATTTACGTCATGATTATCTCTTGTAATTAAGTCCACAAAATAATGAAACATGGAAACTATCCTTATCCTATCTGTTAATATTAAGACAGTAAGACAACAATTAAGATGATCCTTACTATTTACGTCTTCAGTAGTATTTATCATCCTACATTGCTTTTACTTTGCATAAGATTTTTTTTGTCGTTATATGTTTAATGTCATTTCTTAATAGTTAGCCACATTCATGTCACAAATGCTTCAACACTACAAATGCATGTCATAAATTATTCATGAAGAATTACAGAAAATAGGAAGGAACCAGCAGACAGACTGGCGATCGACCGCCAACGTGCACACAGTCTTACTGCGATCGCGATTGACTATAATTGTTTTCTGCTCTCGGTTTGGTGTTCGGTCGACCGCCGCGGTCGACTGCGAGACCTGCGCGGTCGACCGCCGAAGCGGTTTTGGCTGGGTTCAGTTTCCAGACCCGTTTCATTTTGGATTTGTATAAATACCCTTTGGGTGTTTTTAGGGTATGCAAGGCAGGAGTTTTTGAGCAGATTGTGAGAGTTTTCTTTGGGCTTCTATTCTAGAAGCAATTGGAGAGATTAAGAGTGAGTTGTTGAGGGTTTTGTTGAGAGATTGTAACCCTAGTTTGTTCCTCTTGATTTCTAATAGTGAAAACTCCCCCCTCCTTGCCCCGTGGACGTAGGCATCTCGCCGAACCACGTAACACTGGTGTTCGATTGTTTGTGCTATTGATTTTGGTTGGTTCTTTATCTTTCTCGGTGATTGGTTTGGTTTCTCAGGCACAACAATTGGTATCAGAGCTTCGGGCAACGCTTGGGCTTTTTGGAGGTATAGATCAGTTGGGAAGTTCATCTAGAGCTTCGATTGATGATAAAGATTGGATCTTTATGGTAAAGTTTCTATCTTTTTTGAAGTTGGATCTATTTCCTATTTGTTCCGCAATTGTTTGGGTGCTTTGAAATATATGGCTAAAAAAAATAAAAGTGGGGAGGGTTCTTCTAGTGTGAAGGCCGTCCAAAGTTTGCATATACATTCTATAAAAATAGATGTGGAAAAGTTCAACGGCACAAATAATTTTGGACTTTGGCGATGCGAAGTCATGGATGCGCTAAATGCACAAAATTTGGAAGATACATTAGAGTTGGACGGGAAACCGGTCGACGTTGATGAAAAGGTTTGGAATAAAATGAATAGAATGGCGTGTGGTGTGATTAGGTGTTACCTTACCCAAGATCTAAAATATGATGTGATGAATGAAACTTCGGCAAAGAAGATTTGGGAGGCCCTAGAGGGTAAATATTTGACGAAGAGCATCAAAAATCGTTTGCATTTGAAGAGGAGGCTTTATCGCTTCCAATTGAAGAAGGGAACATCCATTAGTGATCACATGAACCACTACACGAAGCTACTTGCAGATTTGGCGAATGTGGATGTTATAGTTGAAGATGAAGACAAGGCATTGTTGTTATTGAGTTCCTTACCCGACGAGGAATATGAGACCTTTGTTGTCACTCTTATTAATGGGAAGGCATCTCTTTCGTATAGTGAGGTCACCGCAGTCCTTGTAAACTATCAACTTCGAAAGAAGGACAATGAGACTTCCATCGAGCCGGTTGTGGGGGCATTGGTTGCAAGAGCTAGAAGTCCAAACCGTGGAAGAAGGTCGTAGTATAGAGGGGGGCATCTTGCAGTTGGTAGGAATCAGTGTGCCTTTTGTAAGGAGGATGGACATTGGAAAGCCGAATGCCCAAAATTGCAAGCTGTGAAGAATAAAGGGAAAGCTATTCAAGCTTCAGAGGTGAATGTTGCCAAGGCTAGTGGCGTTGTTTCAGATTCAGATTCTTCGGGCTATTCGTGCCCAGCTCTTCCGTAAATTGATGTTCCCGACTCCACCGAGTGGATGTTGGATTCTGGTGCTACTTACCACATATGCCCTAGAAGGGATTGGTTCTCCAGCTTTTAGGAGTTGGAAAGAGGGGATGTTGTTCTCATGGGTAATGATCACAGATGCCCTATTAGTGGTATTGGTACCGTTCAGATTCGGATGAGTGACGGGATGATCCGGGAGTTGGCTGATGTGAGGTTCGTTCCTCAACTGAGGAAGAACATCATTTTACTTGGGATATTGGAGGCATCAGGCTATAGGGTGACCTTGGCGGATTCTCGCTTGAAGGTAACATCGGGGTCCATGATTATGATGAAGGGAGTCAGACGGAGTAACTTGTATTATCTGCTTGGGAGCACGGTAGTTGATAGGGCGCTGACTTCTTCTATGGCTAGACTGTGGCATTGTTTGGTACTGGGATATATTGTTGGTTATACCATGCACAGATTATTGAGGAGTGCTATGACCTGCAGATTGAAGTCCTGTGAGCACATTGGGATGAGCGAGAAGACCGAGGTGGAGTTTAGCACTTCTATCCATCGATCGAGGGGTCTTATTGGAGGTGTTCAGTCAGGCATTAGGGGGCTTTCCGAGGAGGCATCATCAGGAGGTAATCGTTATTTTGTTTCCTATGTTGGGGATTGTACTAGGCATATTTGGGTTGCAACCAAGTCCCGTTAGTATAAAGCCCTAGTAGTCCGTAACAGTTGGAGGAGGTGTATGGGCAGAAATGTTACCAGTCGTACTTGTTCTAGTAGGAGTCCTTTCTTGCATTGGTACCGAGCTCATGGCAGTTGGAGATACTTCAGAGGATAGGAGGCAGTGGGCGACGTGATGAGATGGCGGATTTAGTGAGTCGTTCTTTTCTGGAGGAGGATCGGCATTGGTTGTCGAGCAGTGGATCTGGTATTCAGGCTTCGACAGGTTTGGGTCATCTTATGAGGTTGCCGACTGCTGTGCTAGAGTTGTTAGATCTGGTGGAGCTGCTTCAGCTTTTGGTTGGCGTCGGATATTTAGCTACCCAGCACTTGGTCACATTGTGGATGTGAGATTGGATCCTATTGCGCATTTGGGATTCAGAGGCTTGTTCGGCTATTAGTAGGGAGCTTCTGAGTTTGGTCTGAGCAGGTTTGTCACTTTGGACTCTCGGCAGGTAGAGAGTATTGATCAGATTAGAGGGATACCGCAGTGGGTGGAGGTTGATGCTACTCCACATTGGGTGGGGATTTCCCCACATACTCCAGGTCATTCTGCATTATTTGGGATTCCAACTGAGGTGGTACAGCGTGAGAGTCATTTATTTATGGGTGCAGATGATGAGGTAGTTGATTTGGATGCAGCTGGTGGATATGTTTTGGATACGGCCATTGTTACATCTCAGGTGGAGGTGTTGGATTGTTTTCAGATTAGGCTCGTTGATGATGCTATCAGCTGCAGGTTGGATTGAGGGCCTTTGGAGGCCATTGGGTGAACTACGTGAAGGTTTGATTCCTTGGGAAAGAGGATACGTAGGCAGTCTTTATGATGCAGCCATTTTGGTGAGCGACATCGATATTTGGGGTGAGTGTTTGCACTCTCATTTGGGTCTTAGAAAATGAGGCATTTGGTGTAGTCGGTGTAGGCTCAGTTAATTGGTGAGTAGACACAGATGGTTTTGGGGTTGAGTGTTCGCACTCCCGTTTGGGTCTCGATGTGTTGTGGATGGGTTCCGTTGTCATGAGTCTGTTGCCATAGCGTACTGGATGCAGCAGTTGAGGCATTGGTTTGATTGGTGTCGGCTCAGTTTTGGTGGAAACATTCGCCGAGGTGGAGAATTAAAGAATTAAAGAATTTACAGAAACAGGAAGAACTGTAGCCAGACTGGCGGTCGAACCACCCGGGTCGACCGCGGTCGACCGTGGATGACTGTAATGGTTTTTTTCTCGGGTTTTGGGGTTCGGTCGACCGTCACGGTCGACCGCGAGACCTGCGCGGTCGACCGCCAAAGCAGTTATGTCAGGGTTCAGTTTCCAGACCCGTTTTGTTTTGGATTTGTATAAATACCCTTTGGGTGTTTTTAGGGTATGCAAGCCAGGAGTTTTTGAGCAGATTGTGAGGGTTTTCTTTGGGCTTCTATTCTAGGAGCAATTGGAGAGATTAAGAGTGAGTTGTTGAGGGTTTTGGTGAGAGATTGTAACCCTAGTTTGATCCTCTTGATTTCTAATAGTAAAAACTCCCCCCTCCTTGTCCCGTGGACGTAGGCATCTCGTCGAACCACGTAAAACTGGTGTTTGATTGTTTCTCCTATTGATTTTGGTTGGTTCTTTATCTTTCTCGGCGATTGGTTTGGTTTCTCAGGCACAACAATTCATACAACAAAAGGCTTGTTTATTAAGCTTAAGTTTACATGTTTGGATATACTTAGTGTGAATTCGATTTATTTTACAGATTGATTCTCAGACCACTCGTCCACCACCTGTTGTTCCTGCTACTACTCCCCCGACTTTAGCTCATCATTCTCTGGATGCTCAGGGTTCTACATCTGCTGCTCAATGTTCTCCTCAAGATATTTCGACACAAAACCCTCTTGCTAGTCGATTAGGAGGCGTGCTGGGGGCATGCTGGGGGGCGTCTTAGGGAGCTTTACACAGGAGGGCTATAGCGAGGATGACATCCGCAAAGCTTTTGCTGATTATATTCGATTAAATCACCTGTGACTTGTACTTTTAATTAACATACTTACATTTGTATATTTTAGATATCCTCTTTTGGGACTTGAGTTAATTATAAGTTGTTGTATTTTGGTTCTAGCTAGTCAATCTTTTGTTTCATGCGTGGGAATATATATGTTGTGAACAGGTGTATTATATATTTTTGTGGGAAATGTTATATGTAAACGTTGTAGGCAAAAGTGAAAAAAAGGAAAAACACAAGCACCAACGATTGTAACCGTTGGTGCATGTTTTGAAACAATTAATGCACAATATACGCACCAACGGTTGTAACCGTTGGTGCAAAGAGTTGCACCAACGGGTACAACCGTTGGTGCTGTTGTTTGCACCAACGGTTGTAACCGTTGGTGCCATTGTTTTCATGATTTAATTATTTTTAAATATTTAATTATATTTTTACTTGTACCAACGGGTGCAACCGTTGGTGCAGAAATTACACCCGTTGGGGCAGTTTCAGCCCAACGCTATTTGCTGTAACGGTTGATTTATCTGCCCCAACAGTCCCAACCGTTGGGGATACTATCTGCCCCAACGGTTACAACCGTTGGGGCAAGCCTTCTTTGTAGTAGTGATAGTTCATTTAAACTTCATGATTGGTAATTGTATTTCATTTCTCTGACAAGATGTCCTAGGTCAAAAATTTGACCTCCTCTTTCTCTGTCTCTTTCATAGGAGAACGGACCAGGAGGTCCAAGATCAATTTTAAAACTGGCTGATGGGTCAATTTCATCAAACTAGCAATAAGCATTTGTAACTGATTTTCCACTTAAATAAACTAACCATTCAGGAAATTAGAAAAGACGCTACATGCATGTATGGCCTCTTCAGGCATGCATAAGACTTAAAGACACAACCAATTGTCTCTTTGATTAAGTCAATCTCAACTCTGGATATCTGCAATAAATCTATATATTATTCAGCTTTCAGTCAATTTGGCTGCGCAGGATGTAGTTTGCTAAGTAAAATTATTGTTAATTGTTACTTGGGCTTCTTTGATGATGAGCCAATATTTATTAGTAGCCACTTACTTTGCCTAGAATCAGTGAATTTCTTCTATGCGGGTTTAGGACCTGGACGTCGTAACGAAAAACATTTTAAATCCAAGAAGTAATAAGATGATTTGGATACACGGATGGTATGTTTAATATTTGTGTAATCTAATATATTGTTTGGTTTAAGCGTATCTAACATACGTACATAGGATACTGTCGGTTACATACGATGATTGTATGGAGCTACAATCATCGTATAGGCACAGAACTAAGTACGGGTCCGCATAAAGTCTTTTTTTGTTATAAATACGCTCTCTGACATCTCCGTTCTATAATAGAAAGGATACTTATGTTCTATTTTATTAGCGCAAATATTTTTCATCATTTTTTTTTTTGATTGCTTTAAAATCCTGTACCATATAAATGTTTTAATTCTGATCATCACATGATTTCAAAGAGCACTTGCAATCCATAGTATTCTTTACAAATGAAGGGCAGAAGGTATCGCCAGTGGACCATGAGATGTATGCTGTATGCATGTCTTAATAGAGTAGAATGTAAATGATAATACTTGCAATACGTAGTACATAAAGAGATCTCAATAAATAACGCTAAGTTTAATTTAATATAATATTTGTCTCTCTTAAACTCTCTCTAACCATTGAACTAAAATTTTAAAGTTATTTGTAGGGGTTGAGGACGGGATATAGTTTTTTTTTTTTAATTACTTCTTAACACAATCATTAAATAAGCTATAGCAGCTCACTTACTGATGTAACCATCATTTTAGTATCCTATCCCACAAGCCTTGAAGTCAATTCTCATGCGACTCCAACCCGACAATGTCGACATTTTAACTACTCCCACCAAAAACAAAAGCTGGAAAAAAACACACACGGCACTAACCACGCGCTACAAATAACCATCCAAACCCATCCCCACTCAGCCCAGAAAAACAAAACACACCATGTCTTTCAACAAAAACAACAACATCCTCCCAATCTCCTCAAACCCAAGTTCACCAGCAAAAGACTGGCCGACTGCCGAAAAGCCCGATCCCCGTCGACGGCGAATCTGTATCGGTCTCTCTGCTATCTTTGCTCGTGATGGTTTGTTCCAGGCAGTACAACAATTGGTATCAGAGCTTACGGCAACGCATTGGCCTGTTTTGGAGTATAGATCAGTGGGAAGTTCATCTAAGAGCTTCGATGAATGATAAAGATGGATCTTTATGGAATTTCTATCTTTTGAGAGGTTGATCTATATTCCCTATTTTGTTCCGCATTGTTTGGTGCTTTAGAATATATGGCATAAAGAAAAATAAAAGTGGGAGAGGTTCTTCTAGATGTGAAGGCCGTCCAAAGTTTGCAGAGGGTACATTATATAAAAAATAGATGTGGAAAAGTTCAACGGCAGCAATAATTTTGGATTTGCGATGCGAAGCTTCATGGATGGCTAAATGCACAAAATTTGAAATACATTTAGATTGGAACGGAAGCGGTCGGACGTTGATGAAAAGGTTCTTGAATGAAAATGAATAGAATGGCGTGTTCGTGATGATTAGGTGTTACCTACACCAGATCTAAAATAATGATGTGAGAATGAAACTCGGCAAAGAAATTTGGAGGCCCTAGAGGGAATATTTGACGAAGAGCATCAAAAATCGTTGGCATTTGAAGAGAGGCCTTTTATCGCTCAATGAAAGAAGGAACATGCCATAGTGATCACATGAACCACTACAACAAGCTACTTGCAGATTATTGGCGAATGTGGATTTTATAGTTGAGAGAGTGAAACATAGGCATTGTTGTTAATCTCCGAGTTTCCTTACCACGACGAAGGAATAGCAGACCTTGTTGTCACTCTTATAATGGAAGGCGATCTCCTTTCGACTATAGTGAGTCACCAGCAGTCCTTGTAAAGTTTTGTTAAGTCCAACTTCGTAGAAGACAATGGACTTCCATCGAGCCGGTTGTGGGGGCATTTGGTTTCAAGAGCTAGAAGTCCAAACCGTGGAAGAAGTCGTAGTATAGAATGGGGTCATCTTGCAGTTGGTAGGATCAGTGGTGCCTTTGTAAGTGAGGATGGACATTGGAAAAGCCGAATGCCCAAATTGCAAGCTGTGAAGAATAAAGGGAAAAGCTATACAAGGCTTCAGAGGTGAATGTTGCCAAGCTAGTGCGTTGTTTCAGATCAGATTCTTCGGGCTATTCGCCCAGCTCTTCTAAATCTGAATTTCCCAGACTCCACCGGAGTGTATGTTGATTCCGGGCTAACTTACCACATATGCCTCTATAAGGTATGGTCTCCAGCTATTTAGGAGATTAAAGAGGGAATGTTCGTTCTCATGGGTAATAGAGTCACAGATGCCCTATTAGTGTAATTGGTACCGTTCAGATTCGGATGAAGTGACGGATGATCCGGGAGTTGGCTGATGTAGTTCGTTCCTGCACTGAGGAAGAACATCATTTGAACTTTGGGATATTGGAGGCATCAGGCAATAGGTGACCTTGGCGGATCTCGCTCTGAAGTAAACATCGGGTCCCATGATTATGAGTTAGGGAGCAGAGGAGTAACTTGTATTATCTTGCTATGGAGCACGGTAGTTTATAGGAGCGCTGACTTCTCTATGGTAGACTGTGGCATGTTGGTTACTGGATATTATTTTTGTTATACCAATGCACAAGATTATTGAGGGAGTGCTATACCTGCAGATTGAAAGTCCTGTGAGCACATTGGATGAGCGAGAAAGACCGAGGTGAGTTTAGCAACTTCTATCCCCAATCGGTCCGAGGGCTTATTGGAAGTGTTCAGTCAAGGGCATAGGGGGCTTCCGAGGAGGCGCATCATCAGGAGGTAATTCTTATTTATGTTTTCCTATGTTGGAATAATTGTACTAGGCTATTTGGGTGCAAACCAAGTCCCCGTTAGTATAAAGCCCTAGTAGTCCGTAACAGTTGGAGAGGTGTATGGGCAGAAATGTTACCATCGTATACTTTTCCTAGTAAGGAGATCCTTATCCTGAGCATTTGGTACCGAGCTCATGGCAGTTGGAGATACTTCAGAGGATAGAGCAGTGGCGACGTGATGAGATGGCGGAAATTTAGTTGAGGTCGTTCTTTCTGGAGAAAGGATCGCATTGGTTGATCGAGCCAGTGGAATCTGGTATTCAGGCTTTCGACAGGTTATTGGAGTCAACTATATGAGTTTGCCGACTGCTGTGCTAAGTTGTTAGAATCTGGTGGAGCGCTTCAGCTATGGTTGGCGTCGGATATTTAGCTACCAGGCAGCACTTGGATCACATGATGGATGTGAGGATTGGATCCAATTGCCATTCTGGATTCAGAGGCTTGTCGGGCTATTATAGGGAAAGCTTCTGATTTTCTGAGCAAGGTTGATCACTTTGGACTCTCGCAGGTAGAGAGTATTGATCAGATCTGAGGGATTACCAGCTAGGGTGGAGGTATGATGCTAACTCCACATGCGGTGGGGATTTCCCCAATACTCCAGTCATTCTGCATTATATTGGGATCCAACTGAGGTGGTACAGCGTAGAGTCAATTTAATGTTATGTGAGATGATGAGGTAGTTTGAATTTGGATGCAAGCTGGTGGATATGTTTTGGAATAAGGCCATTTGTTACAACTTCATGTGAGGTGTTGGATTGTATTCAATTAGGCATCGTTGATGATGCTATCAGCTGCAAGGTTGATTAGGCGTTTGGAGAGCCATTGGGTAGAACTACGTGGAAGGTTGATTCCTTGGAAAGAGGAATACGTAGGCAGTCTTTAGAGCAGCCATTTTGGTGAGCGACATCGATATTGGGTGAGTGTTTTTAACAACTCTCAATTTGGGTCTAGAAAATAGGCATTGGTGTAGTCGGCTTGTAGGCTAGTTAATGTTGAGTAGACCACAGATGGTTTGGGTGAGCTGTTCGCACTCCTCGTTTTGGGTCTCGAGATGTGTTTGTGGATGGTTCGCGAGTTATCATGAGTCTGTTGTCCATACGTACTGGATGCAGGCAGTTGATGCACTTGGTTTGATTGGAGGTCGGCTCAGTTTTGTGAACATTCGTCCGAGGTGGAGAATTAAAAAGAATTACAGAAAACAGGAAGAAACCTGTAGGCAGACTGGCGGTCGACCACCGGGGAGGGGAGGGGGGAGGGCGGGCCCGGTCGACGCCACGTGCACACATCCCTACTGGGATTGCGAAGGATGGCGGTTTCGACCGCCGAGAGTCCGACGTGATGACATGTACATGGTGTTTTTTCTCGGTTTGGGTCGGTCGAACGCGTACACGATCGCCGCGAGACCTGCGCGGTTCGACCGGCCAAGCAGTTTTATGTCAAGGGTCAGATTTCCAGACCCGTTTTGTTTGTTTGTATAAATACCCTTTGGTTTTTTAGGTATGCAAGCCAAGGATTTTTGAGCAATTTGTGAAGGTTTCGTTTGGCTCTAAATTCTAGAGAGCAATGAGAGATTAAAGTGATTGTTGAGGGTTTTGTGAGAGATGTACCCTAGTTTGATCCTCTTGAGTTTCTAGATAAGAAAACTCCGCCCTCGCTTGTCCACGTGGCACGTAGGCATCTCGGCGAAACGCACGTAAAAACTGTGTTTGATTTTCTCGCTATTTATTTTGATTGTTACTTTGGGCTTCTATTCTAGGAGCAATTGGAGAGATTAAGAGTGAGTTGTTGAGGGTTTTGGTGAGAGATTGTAACCCTAGTTTGATCCTCTTGATTTCTAATAGTAAAAACTCCCCCCTCCTTGTCCCGTGGACGTAGGCATCTCGTCGAACCACGTAAAACTGGTGTTTGATTGTTTCTCCTATTGATTTTGGTTGGTTCTTTATCTTTCTCGGCGATTGGTTTGGTTTCTCAGGCACAACAATTCATACAACAAAAGGCTTGTTTATTAAGCTTAAGTTTACATGTTTGGATATACTTAGTGTGAATTTGAATTATTTTACAGATTGATTCTCAGACCACTCGTCCACCACCTGTTGTTCCTGCTACTACTCCCCCGACTTTAGCTCATCATTCTCTGGATGCTCAGGGTTCTACATCTGCTGCTCAATGTTCTCCTCAGGATATTTCGACACAAAACCCTCTTGCTAGTCGATTAGGAGGCGTGCTGGGGGCATGCTGGGGGGCGTCTTAGGGAGCTTTACACAGGAGGGCTATAGCGAGGATGACATCCGCAAAGCTTTTGCTGATTATATTCGATTAAATCACCTGTGACTTGTACTTTTAATTAACATACTTACATTTGTATATTTTAGATATCCTCTTTTGGGACTTGAGTTAATTATAAGTTGTTGTATTTTGGTTCTAGCTAGTCAATCTTTTGTTTCATGCGTGGGAATATATATGTTGTGAACAGGTGTATTATTTGTGGGAAATGTTATATGTAAACGTTGTAGGCAAAAGTGAAAAAAAGGAAAAACACAAGCACCAACGATTGTAACCGTTGGTGCATGTTTTGAAACAATTAATGCACAATATACGCACCAACGGTTGTAACCGTTGGTGCAAAGAGTTGCACCAACGGGTACAACCGTTGGTGCTGTTGTTTGCACCAACGGTTGTAACCGTTGGTGCCATTGTTTTCATGATTTAATTATTTTTAAATATTTAATTATATTTTTACTTGTACCAACGGGTGCAACCGTTGGTGCAGAAATTACACCCGTTGGGGCAGTTTCAGCCCAACGCTATTTGCTGTAACGGTTGATTTATCTGCCCCAACAGTCCCAACCGTTGGGGATACTATCTGCCCCAACGGTTACAACCGTTGGGGCAAGCCTTCTTTGTAGTAGTGATAGTTCATTTAAACTTCATGATTGGTAATTGTATTTCATTTCTCTGACAAGATGTCCTAGGTCAAAAATTTGACCTCCTCTTTCTCTGTCTCTTTCATAGGAGAACGGACCAGGAGGTCCAAGATCAATTTTAAAACTGGCTGATGGGTCAATTTCATCAAACTAGCAATAAGCATTTGTAACTGATTTTCCACTTAAATAAACTAACCATTCAGGAAATTAGAAAAGACGCTACATGCATGTATGGCCTCTTCAGGCATGCATAAGACTTAAAGACACAACCAATTGTCTCTTTGATTAAGTCAATCTCAACTCTGGATATCTGCAATAAATCTATATATTATTCAGCTTTCAGTCAATTTGGCTGCGCAGGATGTAGTTTGCTAAGTAAAATTATTGTTAATTGTTACTTGGGCTTCTTTGATGATGAGCCAATATTTATTAGTAGCCACTTACTTTGCCTAGAATCAGTGAATTTCTTCTATGCGGGTTTAGGACCTGGACGTCGTAACGAAAAACATTTTAAATCCAAGAAGTAATAAGATGATTTGGATACACGGATGGTATGTTTAATATTTGTGTAATCTAATATATTGTTTGGTTTAAGCGTATCTAACATACGTACATAGGATACTGTCGGTTACATACGATGATTGTATGGAGCTACAATCATCGTATAGGCACAGAACTAAGTACGGGTCCGCATAAAGTCTTTTTTTGTTATAAATACGCTCTCTGACATCTCCGTTCTATAATAGAAAGGATACTTATGTTCTATTTTATTAGCGCAAATATTTTTCATCATTTTTTTTTTTGATTGCTTTAAAATCCTGTACCATATAAATGTTTTAATTCTGATCATCACATGATTTCAAAGAGCACTTGCAATCCATAGTATTCTTTACAAATGAAGGGCAGAAGGTATCGCCAGTGGACCATGAGATGTATGCTGTATGCATGTCTTAATAGAGTAGAATGTAAATGATAATACTTGCAATACGTAGTACATAAAGAGATCTCAATAAATAACGCTAAGTTTAATTTAATATAATATTTGTCTCTCTTAAACTCTCTCTAACCATTGAACTAAAATTTTAAAGTTATTTGTAGGGGTTGAGGACGGGATATAGTTTTTTTTTTTTAATTACTTCTTAACACAATCATTAAATAAGCTATAGCAGCTCACTTACTGATGTAACCATCATTTTAGTATCCTATCCCACAAGCCTTGAAGTCAATTCTCATGCGACTCCAACCCGACAATGTCGACATTTTAACTACTCCCACCAAAAACAAAAGCTGGAAAAAAACACACACGGCACTAACCACGCGCTACAAATAACCATCCAAACCCATCCCCACTCAGCCCAGAAAAACAAAACACACCATGTCTTTCAACAAAAACAACAACATCCTCCCAATCTCCTCAAACCCAAGTTCACCAGCAAAAGACTGGCCGACTGCCGAAAAGCCCGATCCCCGTCGACGGCGAATCTGTATCGGTCTCTTCTGCGTCTGGCCATAGCCGCAATCGCCGCGACCGTCCTCATCCTCGCTTTCACAGTATACAAAATTAGAGAGCCAACAATGAGACTGAACTCCGTCAACTTCAAAGACCTCGACCTCACTAAGAACCTAACCGTCATAGCCGATGTGTCGGTCAAGAACCCTAATGCACTCCCCTTTAAGTTCAAATCAAGCACAACGACACTTCTGTATGGGACCAAACAAGTCGGGGTGGCTTATGGGCCGCCAGGGCAAGTTGGGGCTCGTGGGACGCTGCGGACCAACGTGACGATGAACGTGATTTCAAGCAAATTGGTCGGAGATTCGAAGTTCATGGAGGACGTGGGGAAAGGGTCGCTTGAGCTCGAGACGTCGACGATGGTGGGAGGGAAAGTGACGATATTGGGGATGTTCAAGAGGCATGTGGATGTGATGATGAAGTGTAGCGTGAGTGTTGAGATTGGGAGCCAGAAGATTCTTGATCAGCAGTGCACACAAAAGATGTGGTTATGAGATTGCGTAGATGGTAATTAACTTGCTAGATTGCGCTCTTGAGGGCATGGGCTTAGTTAGTGACATTGTTATGCGTAAAAATTCTGATTTTATGAGCTATATATAGAGAATGGAATTGAGTGCGATATGTTGCAGAGCTTTACATGAATTAAGAGCAATTGGCCTGGTTATTTTTATCATGTACACCATTCAAATAATAGTTAACTTTAAATTATCCTTAATCATACTAGACTCTATAATAACATGTAAGGGTATATATGTAAATTGAATATGCATATATATAACTCTCAAATAGGTGAAATATATTTCCCTCTATTCCTCATATTAAACTCTCAAACAGAGAGAAATATTTTTTTTCTTCACTCCTTCGCACCCCTAATTCCCCTACCCTTTTCCTTCCTACAGCCCCGCACTCCACCCCTATTGAACTGCAAACAAAATGTTAAAATAATTTTCCACCATTATCTGAAGTTGACTATTTTTAAATGATGAACAAATTATCTTTAATTATGTTTACTACCGTTAAAAACAATTTTCTATTGTTAGGATAGACGTAATACACGTCTTTGACAGTTAAAAAAAGAAAGGTTGCTAATAGAAAGAAGTAGCAGTACTCTTTTATTTAAGATGACTTCTTTTTCACTTTAATAGTCTAATTATTCTTTCTAAGAATGTAATCCTTTAATGGAATAATTCAATCTTATTCCTTGTAGGCTAGGGTGACGATTAAACTCATTGGACACGTACAATTTGAAGATTAAAAGAACATTATCATGGATAATTTCAAAACCTATGATATATAGAGGTATATATGAGAAAAACTCGTTAATTATATTTCTCTTTTTTCGGTGTATGTTGATGATAAAATCATACTCTTTTTAAAAGTGTGAGTTTTGAAAAAACTTTCGGTAGACAAAAATATTCTTTATTTTTTAGGTATTACATTTTAATTCTATCCAAAATAATAATTAATTTTTTGTTATTGTTATGTTGTGAATCAAATATTAATCCATTATTGGCCAAGGCTGTAAAGTTGGTTGTTTTGGGGAAGAGTAAGTTGATAAAATGATTTTTAAAGGTAATAGGATAGTAGTTTCGAGTGGGTGATGGATAAAGAATTTAAAATGGAACTTTTTCATGCTTGGTATCTAGAGTTCCACTATAGATGATTTCCTATTGGCCAAAACTAGGAGTAAGCATAATTCGGTTTAAACCGAACAAACCGATCGAACCAGTCGAAATTTAACAGTTCGGTTCGGTTTTTATTAGAGTTCGGGTCGGGTCGGGTTGAAGTTTTTTCAACCCGATTCGAACCGAATTGTATTACTCATTCTAATTACTAGTTACATCCGCTTAAATCCGACCCATTATATTTCATATAGAGTTACTTCTCTGTAGCTTGATATATTTTTCTCTCACGCGACCTGATAGCGATAAAATACCCCATAATTAGTGTTCTTTCCAATTCTAGGGCTTTTCATTATCTCTAGTTCTCTATATCTCTCTATTACATATTCGCTTCTTCTACTTTGGACCAATTCACTTTGAATGTAAGAAACTTAAATCATAATATTGATTCTAACATTTTTCTGATTTTTCTCCTCGATTGATATATTTTTAGATCAGACTCCTCTTTGGATTAGACTTATATAATTTTATAGAAACTATACCCAACATCCAAGTTATTACATATTTTTTTATTTACTTTGTGTATCGGATTGAGATCACTTTAATTCTTTATGTAAGTTTTCTCTAAAAAAATTTATGTAATCTTTGGTAGGAATAAGATTTTGATTTCTACATCTAATATTCAGTAGTATTTAATAGTTTATGAATTTTAATAAATTAAAGTGTAAGAGACTTCTTTCTTCGTCAACAGATTAGAGGTGAAATTGAATATGGACATAACATTTGTACCTAAGTGAAAACCGAACAAACCGACCCGAACCAAACTGAACCGACTTGAATCGGTTCGCTTCAGTTTTGAATGATAAGCAATTCGGTTCGGTTGGACTAAATTTAGCAAAAAACCGAACCGACCGACCGATTGCACAGCCCTAGTCAATACTTCAAGTTTTCTGTGCAACCATCATCAGTTAGAATCCCTTCAATTTGCCTTCATATATATCTGGACTTGCGTGTTGTAGTAATAAGAAGAAAACAAGGCCTCGTCAGTTTTTTTTTGGAAGCCCTTCATCTTTCTTTGTTCCTATTGCTTGATCTTTTGTTGCTATTATTTTGTTCCTATTGTTTGAGAGAGATAAATATGAGTTTTGGGGTGTTAATTTGTATTAGTGATTGAGAAATCTTAACATTGTATCTTTCAAAATTTAATAATAAAGTTATTCCCCTACTTTGCCCATGATTGTATGCTACTAGCCAAACCACTTTTATCAGTGTGTATTGTCCTCTTGATTTTCTTTTTCTTTTCCCTTTCATGTGATTTATAAACTAAATCATGTATATTTTTGAGTATATTCTTCTTAATAGTTTTTGTGCTTTCGTGTGTTTGATATTTATTTACGTTTTCAACATAACATCATTATCAATTCAAAGAAATAATAAATAATAAGCTAACGATTGTATATGAAAAGACATCCAACTTTTCACATATGGTTATCAATTAAATTCTATATTTCTATATCAACAAGGTAACATCATGGTGTTCTCAAATTAAGGTTTGTTAAGGAATACTTGACTTCGATTATTGGATTATTGAAGATCCATCTTGACAACTAGAGATTATTGCCCGCGAACCCTGAACAAAAAGAGTTAGTTTAGTATTCTAATCTATAATATTTTTATTTTTTTTATTGATGTGAATATTTATCTTACTTGAGATAACATCCCATAGTGACAGCTAAAATATATCAATGAAACATAACATCCCATAGTGACAGATAAAATATATCAATGAAACTTAACATGAAATGTCTAAGGATAAAATATTGCATGATAAATTAACAACTAACATTAATTGTACTATAAGCGGCTACGAACATAATTTGTACATTTAAAAAATAAACTACAAAATTTAACATCTTAATTGATCATAACGCTCATAACTATCACCGTACATATCCTCTTGAAACAACTGTCAACGTTATATCAGCGGGCTCGAGAATAGTAGCAGGCACAACTGTCAACGTTATATCGACTCCTCTAGGTGAGTCTACAATGCCCGTCGGGTTTGGGGGAATAACAGCCTGAAGATGAGAATTGAACGGCTGACCCATAGCCATGCTTTCCTCCAACGGGGAAGAAACAGAACCCTCAGGTAAACTAAGGAGGCCAGAAATCATAGCCGTATCAGTCCTAGTGGCTGGTCCTACGATTAGAATTCCTTATCAGTCCAATAGAGATTTTGACAAATAAAGAGAATGACGGTGTAGGGGATTATATGCATACCTGCAGATGAACCACCCTCATGTAAACTAGGAATGCCAGAAGTTGTAACCGTATCAGTCCTAGTGGCTGGCCCTACGATTAGAATTTCTTATCGGTCAAATAGAGATGTCGACAAATGAAGATAATAACAATGTCAGGGATTAGATGCATACCTGTAGATGAACCACCCTTAGCGAATA
>NW_017973064.1:0-26628 GCF_001876935.1 Asparagus officinalis | reverse complement strand
GCGAATAGTCCTGTAGCCTCTCTGGTAGCCTGCTCTACCAACATCTCAACGAGCAACCTAGCTAGTGTCGGATCCCGAGAAGCTCGTTGCTGAGAGGTACATGTGTTCATTAAATCCCCCAAGATCCATATCATGAAAAGTATCATCATCAATCGGCCTCTCCAGTGCGGTATCTATACGAGAGTTTAAGTGTTGGATATAAAAAAAAAGCTAAAATTCAGAATAGAGAAGTTCGGATTCACTTGTGGTAGTGGCAGGAGGCTCTTCTACCCCGATATTCGTGCCCGTGTTTTTCAATTTGTTTAAAAGAGAATGAAGCGCGGAAATGATTAAAGGGGGAACGAATTCCGAATTGCCTAACTCCTTTAACTGCCACCCGAATGGTGTATTACCGATGTTAGATATACCTAGACGTAGGATCCTCGGCTCAACATTGTCATCCTAGCCAGCATCTCTGTTTGCCCTAACATACGTGTGCTCATCACTGATAGCATCACACATTTGCTGCACAAAGCTCGAGCTACCTAAATGGCCAGGATCGGAGAACACAAAGTCGTACGGAAGTTCGCCTCCTCCATGACTTCCTGAAACACGGAACATGATCAGGTTAAGGGAATCTAGAAGAGCACTATTTAAAAGTTATGTAAATAGTGGAATATTACCTTCTTCCCCACCAGTAGTTATGTTACCACATAACTCCGCTTCGTGGGTGCGCCGCCCAATATACGAATTATGAGCGGTCTTCTTCCGCTTTGGAGGACAAACCTCCATAGGACAACCAAGTCGCTCATGAGAAGATTTAGTACGCATCTCGACCTGTGCAGAAGCCTCGGCGGTGGATCATGATCTCGCGTAACGGAAAATAAGGGGCTCATGCTCATCAATCATCCTACTTGGAGTGGCAAGATTCATCTTGTTAAGATAAGTAAATAAAACCTTTCGTTCCGGTTTCTAAGGAGCCGGTTGAGATCTAGAAAAAGTAAAGTGTTGAGACCAACGAAAAAACGCCAGATCCATTATTTCCAAAAAGAAAGAGTCTGACAGACCTGTCTCAGGTTCTTCCCCACCAACTCCGAAGTCAGTGTCCATGTCCCTCATTTATTCTTCAGAAATCTCATCCTCATTATCAATAGGAAGGAGCTCCTCATCATCCTCCATCCTTCTTTGCTCCAACAGGAGGGTTTGACAGGTTTCTTCCCCCACTTCTTTAAAAGCTCAGCTGAGCAGCTTTGATAGTAGTCTGAACCTAGTGTTCAGCAACCAACTCTGAGAGGCCCTTCACATCCAGAAGCTCGTTGGCAGAAATGAGCTATTTTCAACTAAGAAAGGTAAGCAATGGTTTGCGTTTGGATGAAGGAAGAGCGAAATAGGCACGGGTATAACCCGTCATAGTCTAGAGCAATGCTTGGGCGCCGTCAATAAGGCCTCCTTAAGTCCTCAAGCCTCGGTTCGGGGTACCAGTATATAGTTGGTCATAACCGAGCTGACGAGCGAAACAGCAAGGAAGATAGAGCTCTATGTGGCAACGACCCTTTACCCGAAGGAAGAGGTATCCGACACGGATGTTCACCAACCAACAGAAGCAACTAATATTAAGGAAAGTCCGACCAACCCCTTGTTTCTCCTCATCAATCAATACATCGTCATAACGACCCGGGAAGTGAGGAAAACATTTGAAGAATTCCTAGCACTTATGAACTTGAAGCTCTCGCTGTACCTCAGTGAAGGTCTTCGCAAACCATTTGCTCCCCTCTAACAACTGTAGAAAAGAGACAGAGGCATCGGCAGTACTGGGCACCAACATCAAATCAGGACGGTGAAGGATGAGTCATGCCATCAAGTACGTATACGAAAGCTCAACCTTTACGGAGAGAATCTCGGTCAACGGTTCAGAACCCACATGTGTAAAACTATCGACCAAATATCTAAGCTTGCAATGAATATCGGCGACCATCGCCGGAAGCAGAGAGAGATCCTTCCTGTGAGCTAACTGAACGACAGGGAGGAGGACCTGAACAGGCGACATACCCCGCCACAAGGGTCTTAGGCCGAATACGCTTCCGTGCATGACAAAGGAATGTCCGAAATTTAGTCCATGCTGGAAAAGAACCCTCAACACCAGCGGTAGTAAATGAACAAGTGTCGGCTCTCTCAATTAAGTCATTAATGGCAGAAGGTGTCAAAGGGGCCAACTCACAAATAGTCTCGCCCGAACTGCTCTCCAAATGCTAAAATAAATAATCAGCAAACTGCTTCAAGCTGACCTGCTTCTTCCTCTTCGCCAGAAGACTTATCCTGACCAGAGATGTATGGTAATGATACGTAAGATCCCAGAGCATAACATACATGTCAGAGGAATCTCACTTTAGCTGTCCCAGCTACAGGTTAGAGGAAAAATACTCTTGATATGGGTAATCTCCTATTGGAAGACTAGAAACCTTGTGCATCTCATGGAGAGCTAACCCCAACTCTCAAATGCAAGTCAGAAAAGTGTTACTATCAAGGTTATAAGACTCTAGCAATGCCAAGAAATTACAACTGCTGATCGGTAATCCGTACATAGTGGCTCGTATAGGTGCATAAAATCCACTGTGTTTTAGCTCACTCTCACAACGTCCCAAAACGTAACTAGTCATACGAGTCTACCACTTTTTAGGTGGTGAATATGACCAACCAAAACATCTGAATTCCTTCAGGAGTAACTTCCTCCCAAGCCTAGTGAGACGATTCCTCACAGTATGGGCGGCTGCAGATACCTCATCCAGTGGTGCTGTATCAAGTCCTAGAATCCCTGGTCGAAGGCCACGAATATGATTATATCGATCAGAACCTGGGGTCTTATGATGGGAAACAAAGCCACAGTGAACTCGGTCATGGTCATTTGTAAGATTCCAAGTCATCTGCCGCCGCACAGCCTGCGTCTCAAAATGAACAAGAGAATTACGGGGAATAGAGGGGATGTATAAAAGGCTCCCGCCATCATCATTCAACCAATGCTCACTATCAAGAGTCAATTTAGCAGGATCCTCAGCGTAGTCACCGAATAAATAATTAGGCTTCTCTAAAGCCTGAGTAAAAATGGAGTCTTTAGTAAATGTAGCATCAGTAATAAGCTAGCGTAATGAACGGTGACCCCTGTCTTGTATCAATCAATGAATCTCCTCAGGACGACTCTCGTTAAACTGAGGGGTCGGACCAATAGCCTGCTTGTCAACACTGGCAGTGAAAGTCTCCCTGTTGTAACCCCTCGTAGCATAAGGTGGAAATCCATCCACAGAGAGCTCAACTGCAACAAAACAACACAGAATTAGAAAGTTATTTCTAAATTATACAAGGATTGAATTCATCTTACAAGCCAGCGAGATAGAGTCACTCCTTGGATGATTGGCGAGATGATTCTGATTGTCTTACACGGGAAGGGCGGTATACACCATCACGTAAACAACGTGACAATATACCCCAACCCACATAGTGTAATACAATGTAAAATCGCCCCATATGCCTGAAGACGTGGATTGGCCAAGCAATATATATCTTTTGAAGCCTCAATCCCCATGAAGGAGGACGTTGACTCTTCCCGAATGACCCGCGAAGGAGCCAAACGAGGGTACAACGGAACTCGAAATCATAAAAGCTCACCCCCGTATGAGGAAGCTACGGGAGCCTCCCTCTCGCTATGCTGAGACGATGAGTGACTCCTATGAAAGCATGGTCGACGCGGAGACGTGGTTAACCTCCAACAAAAATCAACAAATCAGGTACAATCATGAATTCGAGAACCCGAAATTAACAGGGAAATTAGGAATTTTAACCAAAATCCTACAAATAAAATGGGATTTTACGATTGAAGTCTAATTAAACCTACGGATTCCATACATGCAAACAATGGGCTCAATTTGCAATTAAAGCCCTCATGATCAATTTTGGGAATGAAATACCAAAATACCCCTCAGGTTCGAGGCTTAATTTTAGCCTTGAACACATTTAAATTTGGTCATGTTTGAAGAGGGAAAACCCATCATCCTCGGCATCACAATTTTGATCAATTTTGCAAATAAACCCCCTACAAATTTTTGGCCACTTTTTGCAAATAAACCCTCAACAATTTTTGATCTTTTTGTATGAAGCACCCCTCAAAATTTCGGCCAAATTGGCATATAATCCAAGCCCCAACAATTTTAGCTCTTTTGCAAAAAGGCCCCCCCAACAAATTTTGGCCTTTTTTGCACATAAAGTGCCCAAAAATTTTTGGCCTTTTTACACATAAAACGCCCTACAAATTTCGGTCATGGATATGTAACCCAAGCTTCCAAAATTTAAGCCCTTTTATAAAAAAAAACCCTCAACAATTTTCGGCCATATTCAAAACCCACCTTCAAGATTCAATTTTATTACAAAACCTATTTCATGAGAGCAAAAAGGTATAATCTTTACATACAAATTCATGAATTCTTGACTACATACCCACACTACAAGAGTAAAGTTTAAATATTTACATCCAAACCATAAACTTTTGGACCAAAATCAAGTGTGCAACATAGAGGGGATGAAAAAGAAAACTTACGCAACTCAAGAACCCAAGTCTTGAATTTGAAGATTCCACAAACCCTAGCTTTGAGAGGAGAGGATTTTTCGGACAATGAAGAAGAAAAATACGAAAATTTTGGAGGGGTTTGGGGTTTTAAAGGCAAGAGTTTGAATAGGTTAAGAGTTCTTGAAGAAAAGAAATAATGGGTTTGGATAAAGAGTTTGAGTAAGAGGAAGAAGAAGGAGTTTTAGAGGGGGAAAAGGACTCTAATTTGAATTTTGGAACAAGAGGAGGTAGGTGGAAGTGTTAGACCCTAGAGGGGGGTGATTAGGGTCTTATGCTAATCTAATCCGATTTTATATCAATTAAAACTAATTAATAAATTATCCTAGCAAGTATGAAGTATAACATGATATGTGAGCTAGGATAAGTCACTGCTGGATTTTCAACTTTTAGCGACGGAATTTTCCGTCGCTAAAAGTCCATTTTCCGTCGCGAAAGGTTTTAGCGACGGAATAAAACAAATTCCGTCGCTAAAATATCGACGCTACATTCAGGGTCCCTAATAAAGGTTTTAGCGACGGAATAAAACAAATTCCGTCGCTAAAATATCGACGCTACATTCAGGGTCCCTAATTGAGGTTTTAGCGACCGCTAAAATATCGACGCTACATTCAGGGTCCCTAATTGAGGTTTTAGCGACGGAATTTCCGTCGCTAAAATTTAGCGACGGAATATTAGCGACGACCAAGTAGTCGGTATTATTTTTTAATAAAATAATATAAAACTTTTAGCGACGGAACTACCGTCGCTAAAAAATTTATTAGCGACGGTAATTCCGTCGCTAAAAGTAGGATTAGCGACGGAATATTTTTAAAAAAAATTAAATCAGTTTTTTTTCGTGCATGTTTTCCGTTGCTATATGGATATTTAGCGACTACAAAACCGTCGCTAATGTTTTTTTTAATTTTAATACTTTTTTATTATTCATTTTTTTTATTATTTTATATTTTTTGTGCACGTTTTCCGTAGCTAAATAATTATTTGGCGACGGAAATACCGTCGCTAAATAATTATTTAGCTACGGAAAATCCGTAGCTAAATAATCATAAATTTAAAAAAAACATTTTGAAAATTATTGAAAAAATCCTGTACAATATCGATACTAAATTTAAAAAACCTGTTCAATCAACAATATAATATTCAATCTCACGCATATATCACAAATCTATTTCAATAAAAACAAATAAAAGTTTCCCGACATATCAGTAGTAAATATTGTTTATACAACACAAGAAATTGTTTTCAAAGTTAACATATCAGAATCAATCCTCCTGATCATCATCATCATCCTCATCCTCAACACGACCTGCATTACCCCCGGCTACACCTTGTGAAGAAGTCCCCGCCTGCAAATATAAATCAAACGTTAATAAGGGTGTGCAACCGTTAATAAGAGTGCAAATATAAATCAAACGTTAATAAGGGCGTCTACGGAGTTTCACGAAGTATATGTGCTGTGGAGGATATATTCTACGGAGTTTCAAAAAGTGTATGTGCATTGGAGGATATGTTCCAAGAAGTATATGCCAGGTGCATTGATTTAAAAAGTGTATTATATAACCAAATACACTTAGAACATGCGTAAGCATATATCCAAGTAGTGTCCATCGAAGTTTCAGTGTTGGGTACGGGTACGACACAAGTAAGGCTCTGGACAGAACTATCCACGCAACAGAGGTCTGACAAATCAAACAATAGAACAAACCACAAATTAACAGTTATAATTGGCACACCAGAACACTTATGGGTTCAACGTTATTAACAGTTATAATTGGCACACCAGTTAGAATAGTTATAATTAGCACACCAGATAATAATTAAAACGCTTATGAATTAGCAAGTGACTAATGTCAGGGTCATGATTTGATTATAGAAATATTAGAAGCATAAAGGTGAATAGATTAGAAAGTTCCCTCATATCAAATATTGGAAGACTAAATCTATGTTCACACAAGATAGTACATCAACTACTAGAATAACATAGGAAGCAATTCCATGGCGCGAAGCCCAAAACATAAGACTAGCAAAAAGATTATCACATTATATATCATAAGATGAACCTAATTATAAAGTAACAAGTAAACACTACAATATACAATAAACTTGGCCATTGGCCAAGGTGCGGATACACTGATACATAACTAAGTACTTCCTAATAGTGGCATACATATCACAAATTTGATAAAGCAATATATGTTTAAGGCACAAGCAAAATGATACATACAAGCAATATATGTTTGGGCTTTGTGTTAGGGTTAGAGTTAGGGGTTTGTGTGTAACAGTTTGTATCAGTGTGTATCGTTTGTGTGTAACACCCAATCCTCATTCCTCCCCCCCCCAAACCAATCACATAACGACCACCATTACACAACACCACAGCCAACCAACCAACCAACCCACCAACCAATACCACCAACACTACGCACGCATACACCATCAACAACACTACGCACGCAAGTATAAATTTTGAGGTTTGTGTTAGGGTTAGAGTTAGGGTTTGTGTGTAACAGTTTGTATTAGTATGTATCAGTATGTACGATATCATCTAATTAAAAAAAAAAGCAAAGTATATATATTACCTGTGACGACAGAAAATGTCTCCTATATGCCTCCTGAGCCTCCTGAGGTAGAGTCGACATGAATTGTGTGAACTCCAATACGATCTGCTCCCGACGCCTCCGTTCTTCCTCTAGAGCCTGCTGATATGTTGTTTGCTGCGACAGGCGATCTTCAATCGCTTTTAATCGCTGCTCCATCGAGTCTTGATATGAACTGCTTCCTGGTGTTCCTTGTGGTGCTGCAGACTCGTAGGTGCTACTAGACTCGTGCGGCCTCTGCTCGGATCCTCTCCACCGATATCTGTTCTTCCTACTAGGTCCAATGACCGTCTCGATGATGGAGTCCTCATCCTCTCTACTTAGCCGGGCAGGAGTGTTAGAACAGACCTGAGACTGAGTCAATTGCTCCTCTACCTTGGCATGTAATTTTTCCTGCGATATATCAAAACAACCCGGGCAAGTCGACTTAATAATGATGCATTGATATGAAATTGAATATATAAATGAACTGCTACTTACAGCCAGATCCTTATTCTTTGCTTTCTTCTCTTCATTGGCGTAATTCGGGCTCCAGGAAGTCAGAATACGATCTGCAAAATGTCTGAGATCTCCCCTTCCCTATTTTATTCAAATATATCATTAACCAATAACACATAAATTATACTCAACGTAAAAGCTAATATATTATATACCTCAAGCTCTAATTGATGATAATGCTGGCTGAATGTCCTGGAGCCCCCGTGATGCTCGTAATTGCGAGGCGCGTTGCGATTCCTCCTTGCTATTTCAGCTTGAGCCTGCAAAACAATGTCAATTCGAAACAATATAGAAATTCAAACAATAAATTAAAATTATATACTTCAATAATACCTTAATTTCAGCCGTGTCCCAGTAACTGCAAAGTGCAAAAAAATCTACTCCATCCACACGCGTGTCAAGATGCCAGTATCGCTCCCAATCTTCTGTTATTTGGACAAAATATTTTTTCTTTACCTCAAACCGCCATCTCTTGAACGATACATTGATTTGCCCGAAGCAGTACGTCCAGGCACAAATATTATCGTCAAGAAAGAAAAATCGCTTCAACATATAAAGAAAAAGTAGATACAAATCAGTGTATTAAACATAATAATAAACTAATAACTAATAATGATGAAAATTAAAATAAATGACTCACACATATATATCTCCAACAAGCCACCAGCGCATCAATCCGCTGCGATTTCCACGTCAAAATATGTTGAAGAAATCGTGTCTCCTGGCTAAAACGGCAAGGAAATTGTTGAAAGCATTGGCAAAGGCCCCAACAGGCACTCCGTTTTCCCATCGGATCACAGCCCTCCGATTAAGATCAGGGATGAGGCTCGATTCCTTAGTAGCATTGCGGCCGCGTCGAGGAGGTTTCTCGGTACCTGCGAAACAAAGAATCGAATGAAACAATGAATCAATATATATTTGCGAAAAAAATTTAAAATAATAACCGATAAACTATAAAAATTTATTCATACCTTTCAGTTCGAGGCATCTACGTTTTGCTTGTTCGTACCTTTGCAGCGCGATGGGGCGCATATCATGATAAGAATCCCAATCATCCCTCACATTCTTCTAGATCTTCATTACCCTTATTGTACAAGATGCAGTCATTAGGACAGGCGTCTATCTTTTTGTAATCAAGACCCAGGGTATCAACAATCTTGTGAGCTTCATAATAAGTTGCGGGGATGCTCTTCTCGCCGCCTGGAATGACTTTCCTGAGCAAGTCTAATAACATCTCGAAATGTGTAACAGCCATCCCACTGAGTGTTTGGATATGAAGAAGCCTCAGCATAAAAGAAAGCCTTGTGAACTCTCCATTCGGAGGTCACTTTTACCGTATATCAAAAATAACTCTTTAGTCCTTTTAAGGTACTTAAGTATATTCTTGACCGCTTTCCAGTGCTCTTCTCCATGATCAGATTGGTATCTACTTACCAAACTGAGTGAATAAGCGATATCTGGTCTAGTACATAACATGGCATACATGATCGATCCTACTGCCGAGGCATAAGGAATTAGACTCATGCGTTTCCTCTCTTCATCAGTCCGGGGAGACATCTTTTTAGAGAGGGAGATTCCAGGAGATGCAGGTACAAAACCTTTCTTGGAATTTTCCATGCTAAACCGTTTTAGCACTTTGCCAATGTATCTAGATTGCGATAATCCTAACATCCTTTTAGATCTATCTCTATAGATCTGAATACCCAGTATACAGGATGCTTCACCTAAATCTTTCATGGAAAATCTTTTTGATAGCCAAATTTTAACCGCTTGTAATGACGGTATGTCATTACCGATTAAGAGTATATCGTCTACATATAAAATAAGAAACGATATAATACTCCCAATTATCCTTTTATACACACATGGTTCATCTGGATTTTTGATGAAACCAAACTCTTTGATAGCATCATCAAAACAGATGTTCCATCTCCGTGATGCTTGCTTCAGTCCATAAATAGATTTAAGCAATCTACATGCTTTTCCACTGCTCCCACTAACTACAAAACCCTCTGGTTGCGTCATATATATGCACTCTTCTAAATCACCATTTAGAAATGCAGTTTTAACGTCCATTTGCCAGATCTCATAGTCATAGTGAGCAGCTATAGCAAGTAGGATCCGAATAGACTTGAGCATAGCCACTGGAGAAAAAGTTTCATCGTAGTCCAAACCAGGTCTTTGACGAAAACCTTTAGCTACCAGTCTAGCTTTAAAAGTCTCTACTTTTCCATCTACACCCAACTTTTTCTTAAACAACCATTTGCAACCTATGGGTATCACCCCTTTAGGAGCATTGTCTAATATCCATACTTTGTTGGTGTACATAGAGTCTATTTCAGATTTCATTGCATCATGCCAAGCAACAGAGTCCCTACTCTCAGAGGCTTGCTGATAACTTAAAGGTTCGTCATCATCTATGACGTGATCTAACATGCCACCTTCAACTAAAAAATTATATTGTGTCTTAGGTGCATGAGATCGCCTTGGATATCTGTGGAGTGGTTGAGGTTCTTCTGGTATAACTGAATTTGCTGGTTCCACTAATTTATCAGTAATATTTTGTATCTCTGAAATTTCTTCCAGTTCTACCATGCTCCCACTAATTTCTTTTTCAAGAAATTCCTTCTCTAAGAAGGTGGCATGCCGAGAAACAATTATCTTTTGTTCATCGATGTGGTAGAATTGATATCCAATGGAATTCCTTGGATATCCTACAAATTTGCATAATACTGAGCGTGCCTCTAACTTTTTGGGATCTTGCTTCTTTACATAAGCATGACATCCCCAAATCTTAATATAATTAAGATGTGGTTTCTTCCCACTCCATATCTCATATGGAGGTTTAGGCACTGCTTTAGTTGGAACCCTATTCAGTAAGTGTGTTGCTGTTTCTAATGCATACCCCCAGAATGAAAAAGGTAACTCAGTGTTACTCATCATGGAACGTACCATATCTAATAGGGTACGATTCCTTCTTTCTGACACGCCGTTAAGCTGTGGTGTAAAGGGTGGAGTAACCTGAGAGAGAATCCCATTCTCTTTTAAAATACCTAAGAATTCCGAGCTCAAGTATTCACCTCCTCGATCCGATCGAAGAATTTTAACTTTCTTGCCCGTTTGGTTCTCTACTTCATTTTTGTACTCGATAAATTTCTCAAGTGCTTCAGATTTGTGTTTCATCAAAAACACATGTCCAAACCTTGAAAAATCATCAGTAAAAGTAATAAAGTAGGAGTAGCCACCTCTGGCCATTGTAGACATAGGACCACATACATCACTATGTATCAGTCCTAAGAGTTCTGTAACTCTTACTCCAGTTCCTGTAAATGGAGTCTTGGTCATTTTACCTTTAAGACAAGACTTGCAAGTCTCATAAGACTCAAAGTCAAATGGATCTAAATATCCATGCTTATGAAGCTCGCCAAGTCTTTCTTTATTAATGTGACCAAGTCTGCAATGCCATAAGAAAGCGTCATTCATAACTGAGTGCTTTCTTTTATTAGTGTGATAAGTGTTCAGAATTGTATTTTGATTAAGAATATAGATGCCATTGCACAATGTTCCATAAGCAATCAACTTTTGATTAAATATGATATTCATAACATTGTTCTCCAACTTAAATACATATCCATCTTTATCTAATAAAGATATGGATATTATATTACACATCATAGTTGGTACAAAATAGCAGCTATTTAAAATCAAAACGTTTCCATTTGGTAAAGCTAGATGAAAATCCCCTACTGCAAGTGCTGCAACTATTGCACCATTACCAACTTGCATAGTCATCTCTCCAGCTCCAAGTTTTCTATAACTTTTAAGTCCCTGTAACAAATTACAGATGTGAGATCCTGATCCGGTATCTAATACCCAGGATGTATGATTTATAGAAAAACAATTCTGAGTAACAAACACACCTGTAGATGAAGCAACAACTTGCTTATTCTTGGTGAGTGAGGCTAGGTATTCTGGGCAGTTCCTTTTCCAATGTCCTGACTTATGACAATGGAAGCATTCTGCTGTCATCATTTTTGCCTTTCCTTTATCCTTCTTGACAGCCTTCTTAACACCTTTCCTTGGTTTAGTAGTTTTCTTCATTCCTTTTTTCTTAGCAACCAATTTGCCAGAAGAGGAAGAAGATTGCCCTATAGCCAAGACTGGTGTTTGTCCCTTTTTCAAAGAACTTTCTTCCTGTCTTAACAAATTAAGCAAGGCAGGAAGAGTGGGCTCCAGATCCATCATCAAAAACTGTGATATGAATCGGGAGTATGCTGGTGTCAAGGACTGCAGAATGATATCTGTATATCTATCTGCATCTAGGCCTACGTTCAAAAGTTCAAGCTCATTGACATAGGCGATCATTTTGAGGACATGATCCCCAACAGAAGATCCCACAGTCATTTTCGTCTGGAACAGATTCCTAGACGCCGCGTACTTCATTTGTCGCGGTTGCTCGCCATACAGTTCTTCTGTATTACGAAATATGGATCTGATATCCATATTCTCATGTTGTCTCTGATGGACCAAATCCATAGAGGCAATGGTGAGGCATTGAGCAAGTGAACAATCTTTATCCCATGTATTGCGGATTTCAGTTTCCGCTATAGTGGGTTCTAGGCCTAGAACAGGTTCGGGCGCAGTGAGGACATATGCTACTTTGTCATAAGTTAGGGCAATTTTAACATTCCTCAACCAGTCTTTGTAATTAGGACCGGTTAACTTGTTCTGTTCCAATATGAGTTTTAAACCAGACATAATGGCCTGAAAGAGAGAGAAAAGGTATTTTAGCAGATGTTCAATACATAAAATAGATTTGGTTTATTTTTATCTAAGTTATGCCTCCCACTATTTTTCGAGTCCCTCAAAACCTTATAATAGGTGATCGGAAAACAACTCATTGTTTTCAAGTGGGATCAAGATCCAATTATCATTGAATGCATCAACCTTGGCGTATGTCAACAAATTAACACATTCAATAATTGGTAGACAACTTTTGTCTTTTACACTCTTGTAATTCTTGATATGATTTTACCCCTAGTCTTTTATGACCTTGACGTATGCCAACAAATCATAAAATGCTAGTCAAGTTTGTACCCATCATTTCTTGACTGGCTTAAATTTAACTTATGCAAACTCTTGACGTATGCCAACAAAGTTGCATAACCAACTTAAGCTATCCTTATATCTTATATACAGATGAATACTATTTAGCCATAGAATAGTTATGCCTTGACGTATGCCAACAAACATAGTATTTATAAGCTTAATAGTATTTAACTAAAATGATGGAGGGCTACGGACGATTTCTCAAATCTTTTACCGTAATCGAACTTGATATAGTTTAAAGATGCTCTATATTTATACTTGCAACAATTAAACTAGCCAGGAAAGCGCAAGATTGGTGGGAGGGTTCCGAGCTATTCACCGGGAATATTTATCGGACCTTAATTAAGTAACCACTTCTCTTTAAGACTATAGCGCGAAAGATTGGGCATCACCCCTAATCTTAAGTTGGGCATCACCCCATGAGCTATATCTCATAATTACTTTCCTTGACACTAGTTAAAAGCTCATTCTAAATACATCTCTTTTAACTGCTTTAGGTTTATTTATCTTTCACACTAACACTATGTTAATGTCGATCTCACCACTCTATGGTCAATAAACTCTTATTGCCATGTCTCACAAAGTTTTAAAAAATAAGTTTTTATAATAAAAACTATTCTCTAGTGAGATAGAGATATAAACTTTGCAAAAAATAGCACCCAATTGTATTGACATCTACAATTTGGGGCACAACCAACATATCAACATATGTAATGTAAAACTTATATAGAATGGTAGTGGACAACTAAAGAAAATAAAATGCAACTACACTAATTACATTTTAGCAAGCCATATGCAACTCCTTGCGGTGCTTGTTCCCTTGCAAACTCTGTATTATTACAATCATATAAACATAGGACGTGCAAGCCCCATTTATAATGGAAAAACCATCTCGTAGGATGGGTAATAATATTGCATTAAATATAAAGCAAAAGCTATAAATGAAATAACTAAACTAAGCAACCATACCCCCCCACACCCGAACAAGGGCCTATACCCGTAGGCGTAGCCCATGATCGGTGAGCAAGTGCCTAAACCCGTAGGCGTAGCCCATGCTCGGGGAGGGAAGAGGTCGTAAATAATTATTACATTTCTAACTTTATTACATCAATACAAAACATACAAGAGAATAGTTGTCCACTACCATCCATAAACATAACATCCATACAAGATGATAAATCATATAACTTAATCAACATTAAGAAATATGCATCTATCTAGTTATGCAACATATTGGAAACTAGATAGCATAAGGATTATCCAAACTCAAAAAAGACTAACAAGCTTCTAACATACAACTACACTAGTTGTAATTAATTATTTTATAAAATAACTTGAATTAATTAACTAGTTTCATGTAAACTAGAAATTAGAAGCAAGAACAAGGTCCTCCATGAGTTAGATGTACATGTTAAGATTCAATTAGATAGAACCATAGCTCTGATACCATGAAGGAAATCGTGCTATGTCTACATGCATAATACACAGCGGAAGACATGTATGTACAAAAATACTAAGCATGTAGAGAGCATGAAATATTCATATGGATCGTCTAATTAAATCTAACATGATCCTTATTATTAAGTGAGCATACAAGAGTTAGAAAGTCATACTTTCGTAGCGTGATTCGATGGAAGATCGAATAACCCCTAGCTCTTGCTCCTTGTAGTAGAAAATCTCCTTGTAGTGGATCTCCAAGTCTTCAAGTGAGCTTGATAAAATGGGAGTCTTCTTAAGACACAAGGCAAGATATCCACCCCGGGGTTCTTAAAATCCTACTACTTCCTCTTGCTCAAAGATTGCTAAAGTTTAGTAAGAGGAGAGCTCTCTTTTATTCTCTTATGGAAAAAACACTTAGCCAATTTTTCATTAACCTTTCCATAAGAAAAAGAGCTCATATTTATAGAGTGAAATGTGTTCATGATATGAATGACTCATCCTATGAGTCATGCAATGAATCATCAAAAATTAATGATTAATCAAGTGAGTCATGCAATGAATCATCTTATGAATCATTACATTTCAAAACCATGTGCTAATAAACCATGTGCTCAAACCATACCACTAAGTGACTCATCTCATGACTCATTATACATGGTATGTGTATTTCATAAATGAGAATACCAAATTATTATCACTAATACAGTATTTCATAAATACGGTATATAGTATTATTCCAATCTTTAACTAATTAGTCACTATATGACCAAATAAATCAAGAGTTGACCAAAAGTCAACTGTTGACCAAAAAGTCAACTAGTTGACTAAAAGTTAACTTTATGGGAAAAATACTGGAATTCATTTCCTAAGCACATAGCATTCCGATTTTACCGATATACATAACCGTTTATGTGTATCCGGAAGAAATCATATATGCGTATCAATCATACGCATCACTCCATAAATTGTGTTTCATAGGATTCAAGTACGCGCTTGGTGTGACTCTAGGGCCCAACTTAAAAAACTCGGTAGTGGATCATATCCATAAGTACAACAGAGGTGCTAGCTACACATGAAGACCACCCGGGTATAAGTTGTGATAAAGGTCTGCAAGATGCTTATCCAATTTTATCAGGACCACTCAATGATAATACCGTACAGTCCGGTCTCTTCGTCAAACCATGTCAAACTATTGAGCCTAGGGTATGGCAAACTGTCAAACCCTAATAGCTTGATTAGTGTTTATTGATATTAAACTCATAACCTATAAGATCAAACTGACACTCAGTTTATCTTATTCACCTTGGCCAAGGATTTCCAGGCTATAGTTATATCAAACAATCTTATGACATCAACCCCTATACTGGGAGAGACGAATCCCTTCTTGGCATCTCAATATCTACTTATGTCTCGGGATGTACCCAACAAGAACCGTTATGCACAATTCAATAAGAACTGTGGTTAGGTAAAAGTCTAAATACATCTTTACTGACATATAAGATATTGCACTCATGCCTCAGGTCAAGAGACTACTATGTACTATATCACTTGAGAACTTCTATTTGACAGTTAAGTATATTACCAACTAGATGTTCTCGGCGAGTCGTTCAGTCAACTCATTCACTAATGAGTCACCTGTATACTGTATCTTGATGTCTCACATCAATGATCTAAGAGATTGATCATCTCCTTCAAAAGGAGAAATAAAGCATACACTAGTCTAAACCAAAGTGATGATGTCCTATCTCAACACTTCATCAACTAGGAACATTTTAGAATATACGTTACCGACTAATCAGATCTCTTCATTACGATCACTATCCGAAATGTCTGATAGTCTAGTATTTATTCTAAGGACATTATCTGTATATTTAGAACATCAGATAAATCTGACCAAAATAGCATACTATCATTTTGAACAAGGATGTTATATACATATAGGTCCTGTTACAATATACAATAATTGCCTGCAGGGCACCTATATCTAACAAACTCCCACTTGCACTAAGGCCAATTATAGTATCTAATACCCAATAGCTCAACAAGTTTCTCAAATTGTGAACGAGCAATTGCCTTTGTGAATGGATCTGCTATATTATCTTTTGTGTCTACTCTTTCAATCTTGATCTCCCGGCGATCAACTATCTCCCTGATCAAGTGATACTTCCTCAGAATGTGTCTGGACTTATGGTGAGATCGGGGTTCCTTTGTTAGAGCTATTGCAGCATTATTATCACAGTATAAAGGTACTGGATCTTTAATGGTGGGAACAACTTCCAGCTCTAAAAGGAACTTCCTCATCCAGACAGCTTCTTTAGCTGCATCATTAGCTGCAATGTATTCAGCTTCCATAGTCGAGTCTGCTACTGTATCCTGCTTGGAACTTTTCCAGCTGACAGCTCCTCTATTGAGGGTGAAAACATATCCTGATACAGACTTACTATCATCGATATCGCTCTGAAAGCTTGAGTCGGAAAAAGCCTCCATTCGGAGGTCACTTTTACCGTATATCAAAAATAACTCTTTAGTCCTTTTAAGGTACTTAAGTATATTCTTGACCGCTTTCCAGTGCTCTTCTCCATGATCAGATTGGTATCTACTTACCAAACTGAGTGAATAAGCGATATCTGGTCTAGTACATAACATGGCATACATGATCGATCCTACTGCCGAGGCATAAGGAATTAGACTCATGCGTTTCCTCTCTTCATCAGTCCGGGGAGACATCTTTTTAGAGAGGGAGATTCCAGGAGATGCAGGTACAAAACCTTTCTTGGAATTTTCCATGCTAAACCGTTTTAGCACTTTGCCAATGTATCTAGATTGCGATAATCCTAACATCCTTTTAGATCTATCTCTATAGATCTGAATACCCAGTATACAGGATGCTTCACCTAAATCTTTCATGGAAAATCTTTTTGATAGCCAAATTTTAACCGCTTGTAATGACGGTATGTCATTACCGATTAAGAGTATATCGTCTACATATAAAATAAGAAACGATATAATACTCCCAATTATCCTTTTATACACACATGGTTCATCTGGATTTTTGATGAAACCAAACTCTTTGATAGCATCATCAAAACAGATGTTCCATCTCCGTGATGCTTGCTTCAGTCCATAAATAGATTTAAGCAATCTACATGCTTTTCCACTGCTCCCACTAACTACAAAACCCTCTGGTTGCGTCATATATATGCACTCTTCTAAATCACCATTTAGAAATGCAGTTTTAACGTCCATTTGCCAGATCTCATAGTCATAGTGAGCAGCTATAGCAAGTAGGATCCGAATAGACTTGAGCATAGCCACTGGAGAAAAAGTTTCATCGTAGTCCAAACCAGGTCTTTGACGAAAACCTTTAGCTACCAGTCTAGCTTTAAAAGTCTCTACTTTTCCATCTACACCCAACTTTTTCTTAAACAACCATTTGCAACCTATGGGTATCACCCCTTTAGGAGCATTGTCTAATATCCATACTTTGTTGGTGTACATAGAGTCTATTTCAGATTTCATTGCATCATGCCAAGCAACAGAGTCCCTACTCTCAGAGGCTTGCTGATAACTTAAAGGTTCGTCATCATCTATGACGTGATCTAACATGCCACCTTCAACTAAAAAATTATATTGTGTCTTAGGTGCATGAGATCGCCTTGGATATCTGTGGAGTGGTTGAGGTTCTTCTGGTATAACTGAATTTGCTGGTTCCACTAATTTATCAGTAATATTTTGTATCTCTGAAATTTCTTCCAGTTCTACCATGCTCCCACTAATTTCTTTTTCAAGAAATTCCTTCTCTAAGAAGGTGGCATGCCGAGAAACAATTATCTTTTGTTCATCGATGTGGTAGAATTGATATCCAATGGAATTCCTTGGATATCCTACAAATTTGCATAATACTGAGCGTGCCTCTAACTTTTTGGGATCTTGCTTCTTTACATAAGCATGACATCCCCAAATCTTAATATAATTAAGATGTGGTTTCTTCCCACTCCATATCTCATATGGAGGTTTAGGCACTGCTTTAGTTGGAACCCTATTCAGTAAGTGTGTTGCTGTTTCTAATGCATACCCCCAGAATGAAAAAGGTAACTCAGTGTTACTCATCATGGAACGTACCATATCTAATAGGGTACGATTCCTTCTTTCTGACACGCCGTTAAGCTGTGGTGTAAAGGGTGGAGTAACCTGAGAGAGAATCCCATTCTCTTTTAAAATACCTAAGAATTCCGAGCTCAAGTATTCACCTCCTCGATCCGATCGAAGAATTTTAACTTTCTTGCCCGTTTGGTTCTCTACTTCATTTTTGTACTCGATAAATTTCTCAAGTGCTTCAGATTTGTGTTTCATCAAAAACACATGTCCAAACCTTGAAAAATCATCAGTAAAAGTAATAAAGTAGGAGTAGCCACCTCTGGCCATTGTAGACATAGGACCACATACATCACTATGTATCAGTCCTAAGAGTTCTGTAACTCTTACTCCAGTTCCTGTAAATGGAGTCTTGGTCATTTTACCTTTAAGACAAGACTTGCAAGTCTCATAAGACTCAAAGTCAAATGGATCTAAATATCCATGCTTATGAAGCTCGCCAAGTCTTTCTTTATTAATGTGACCAAGTCTGCAATGCCATAAGAAAGCGTCATTCATAACTGAGTGCTTTCTTTTATTAGTGTGATAAGTGTTCAGAATTGTATTTTGATTAAGAATATAGATGCCATTGCACAATGTTCCATAAGCAATCAACTTTTGATTAAATATGATATTCATAACATTGTTCTCCAACTTAAATACATATCCATCTTTATCTAATAAAGATATGGATATTATATTACACATCATAGTTGGTACAAAATAGCAGCTATTTAAAATCAAAACGTTTCCATTTGGTAAAGCTAGATGAAAATCCCCTACTGCAAGTGCTGCAACTATTGCACCATTACCAACTTGCATAGTCATCTCTCCAGCTCCAAGTTTTCTATAACTTTTAAGTCCCTGTAACAAATTACAGATGTGAGATCCTGATCCGGTATCTAATACCCAGGATGTATGATTTATAGAAAAACAATTCTGAGTAACAAACACACCTGTAGATGAAGCAACAACTTGCTTATTCTTGGTGAGTGAGGCTAGGTATTCTGGGCAGTTCCTTTTCCAATGTCCTGACTTATGACAATGGAAGCATTCTGCTGTCATCATTTTTGCCTTTCCTTTATCCTTCTTGACAGCCTTCTTAACACCTTTCCTTGGTTTAGTAGTTTTCTTCATTCCTTTTTTCTTAGCAACCAATTTGCCAGAAGAGGAAGAAGATTGCCCTATAGCCAAGACTGGTGTTTGTCCCTTTTTCAAAGAACTTTCTTCCTGTCTTAACAAATTAAGCAAGGCAGGAAGAGTGGGCTCCAGATCCATCATCAAAAACTGTGATATGAATCGGGAGTATGCTGGTGTCAAGGACTGCAGAATGATATCTGTATATCTATCTGCATCTAGGCCTACGTTCAAAAGTTCAAGCTCATTGACATAGGCGATCATTTTGAGGACATGATCCCCAACAGAAGATCCCACAGTCATTTTCGTCTGGAACAGATTCCTAGACGCCGCGTACTTCATTTGTCGCGGTTGCTCGCCATACAGTTCTTCTGTATTACGAAATATGGATCTGATATCCATATTCTCATGTTGTCTCTGATGGACCAAATCCATAGAGGCAATGGTGAGGCATTGAGCAAGTGAACAATCTTTATCCCATGTATTGCGGATTTCAGTTTCCGCTATAGTGGGTTCTAGGCCTAGAACAGGTTCGGGCGCAGTGAGGACATATGCTACTTTGTCATAAGTTAGGGCAATTTTAACATTCCTCAACCAGTCTTTGTAATTAGGACCGGTTAACTTGTTCTGTTCCAATATGAGTTTTAAACCAGACATAATGGCCTGAAAGAGAGAGAAAAGGTATTTTAGCAGATGTTCAATACATAAAATAGATTTGGTTTATTTTTATCTAAGTTATGCCTCCCACTATTTTTCGAGTCCCTCAAAACCTTATAATAGGTGATCGGAAAACAACTCATTGTTTTCAAGTGGGATCAAGATCCAATTATCATTGAATGCATCAACCTTGGCGTATGTCAACAAATTAACACATTCAATAATTGGTAGACAACTTTTGTCTTTTACACTCTTGTAATTCTTGATATGATTTTACCCCTAGTCTTTTATGACCTTGACGTATGCCAACAAATCATAAAATGCTAGTCAAGTTTGTACCCATCATTTCTTGACTGGCTTAAATTTAACTTATGCAAACTCTTGACGTATGCCAACAAAGTTGCATAACCAACTTAAGCTATCCTTATATCTTATATACAGATGAATACTATTTAGCCATAGAATAGTTATGCCTTGACGTATGCCAACAAACATAGTATTTATAAGCTTAATAGTATTTAACTAAAATGATGGAGGGCTACGGACGATTTCTCAAATCTTTTACCGTAATCGAACTTGATATAGTTTAAAGATGCTCTATATTTATACTTGCAACAATTAAACTAGCCAGGAAAGCGCAAGATTGGTGGGAGGGTTCCGAGCTATTCACCGGGAATATTTATCGGACCTTAATTAAGTAACCACTTCTCTTTAAGACTATAGCGCGAAAGATTGGGCATCACCCCTAATCTTAAGTTGGGCATCACCCCATGAGCTATATCTCATAATTACTTTCCTTGACACTAGTTAAAAGCTCATTCTAAATACATCTCTTTTAACTGCTTTAGGTTTATTTATCTTTCACACTAACACTATGTTAATGTCGATCTCACCACTCTATGGTCAATAAACTCTTATTGCCATGTCTCACAAAGTTTTAAAAAATAAGTTTTTATAATAAAAACTATTCTCTAGTGAGATAGAGATATAAACTTTGCAAAAAATAGCACCCAATTGTATTGACATCTACAATTTGGGGCACAACCAACATATCAACATATGTAATGTAAAACTTATATAGAATGGTAGTGGACAACTAAAGAAAATAAAATGCAACTACACTAATTACATTTTAGCAAGCCATATGCAACTCCTTGCGGTGCTTGTTCCCTTGCAAACTCTGTATTATTACAATCATATAAACATAGGACGTGCAAGCCCCATTTATAATGGAAAAACCATCTCGTAGGATGGGTAATAATATTGCATTAAATATAAAGCAAAAGCTATAAATGAAATAACTAAACTAAGCAACCATACCCCCCCACACCCGAACAAGGGCCTATACCCGTAGGCGTAGCCCATGATCGGTGAGCAAGTGCCTAAACCCGTAGGCGTAGCCCATGCTCGGGGAGGGAAGAGGTCGTAAATAATTATTACATTTCTAACTTTATTACATCAATACAAAACATACAAGAGAATAGTTGTCCACTACCATCCATAAACATAACATCCATACAAGATGATAAATCATATAACTTAATCAACATTAAGAAATATGCATCTATCTAGTTATGCAACATATTGGAAACTAGATAGCATAAGGATTATCCAAACTCAAAAAAGACTAACAAGCTTCTAACATACAACTACACTAGTTGTAATTAATTATTTTATAAAATAACTTGAATTAATTAACTAGTTTCATGTAAACTAGAAATTAGAAGCAAGAACAAGGTCCTCCATGAGTTAGATGTACATGTTAAGATTCAATTAGATAGAACCATAGCTCTGATACCATGAAGGAAATCGTGCTATGTCTACATGCATAATACACAGCGGAAGACATGTATGTACAAAAATACTAAGCATGTAGAGAGCATGAAATATTCATATGGATCGTCTAATTAAATCTAACATGATCCTTATTATTAAGTGAGCATACAAGAGTTAGAAAGTCATACTTTCGTAGCGTGATTCGATGGAAGATCGAATAACCCCTAGCTCTTGCTCCTTGTAGTAGAAAATCTCCTTGTAGTGGATCTCCAAGTCTTCAAGTGAGCTTGATAAAATGGGAGTCTTCTTAAGACACAAGGCAAGATATCCACCCCGGGGTTCTTAAAATCCTACTACTTCCTCTTGCTCAAAGATTGCTAAAGTTTAGTAAGAGGAGAGCTCTCTTTTATTCTCTTATGGAAAAAACACTTAGCCAATTTTTCATTAACCTTTCCATAAGAAAAAGAGCTCATATTTATAGAGTGAAATGTGTTCATGATATGAATGACTCATCCTATGAGTCATGCAATGAATCATCAAAAATTAATGATTAATCAAGTGAGTCATGCAATGAATCATCTTATGAATCATTACATTTCAAAACCATGTGCTAATAAACCATGTGCTCAAACCATACCACTAAGTGACTCATCTCATGACTCATTATACATGGTATGTGTATTTCATAAATGAGAATACCAAATTATTATCACTAATACAGTATTTCATAAATACGGTATATAGTATTATTCCAATCTTTAACTAATTAGTCACTATATGACCAAATAAATCAAGAGTTGACCAAAAGTCAACTGTTGACCAAAAAGTCAACTAGTTGACTAAAAGTTAACTTTATGGGAAAAATACTGGAATTCATTTCCTAAGCACATAGCATTCCGATTTTACCGATATACATAACCGTTTATGTGTATCCGGAAGAAATCATATATGCGTATCAATCATACGCATCACTCCATAAATTGTGTTTCATAGGATTCAAGTACGCGCTTGGTGTGACTCTAGGGCCCAACTTAAAAAACTCGGTAGTGGATCATATCCATAAGTACAACAGAGGTGCTAGCTACACATGAAGACCACCCGGGTATAAGTTGTGATAAAGGTCTGCAAGATGCTTATCCAATTTTATCAGGACCACTCAATGATAATACCGTACAGTCCGGTCTCTTCGTCAAACCATGTCAAACTATTGAGCCTAGGGTATGGCAAACTGTCAAACCCTAATAGCTTGATTAGTGTTTATTGATATTAAACTCATAACCTATAAGATCAAACTGACACTCAGTTTATCTTATTCACCTTGGCCAAGGATTTCCAGGCTATAGTTATATCAAACAATCTTATGACATCAACCCCTATACTGGGAGAGACGAATCCCTTCTTGGCATCTCAATATCTACTTATGTCTCGGGATGTACCCAACAAGAACCGTTATGCACAATTCAATAAGAACTGTGGTTAGGTAAAAGTCTAAATACATCTTTACTGACATATAAGATATTGCACTCATGCCTCAGGTCAAGAGACTACTATGTACTATATCACTTGAGAACTTCTATTTGACAGTTAAGTATATTACCAACTAGATGTTCTCGGCGAGTCATTCAGTCAACTCATTCACTAATGAGTCACCTGTATACTGTATCTTGATGTCTCACATCAATGATCTAAGAGATTGATCATCTCCTTCAAAAGGAGAAATAAAGCATACACTAGTCTAAACCAAAGTGATGATGTCCTATCTCAACACTTCATCAACTAGGAACATTTTAGAATATACGTTACCGACTAATCAGATCTCTTCATTACGATCACTATCCGAAATGTCTGATAGTCTAGTATTTATTCTAAGGACATTATCTCTATATTTAGAACATCAGATAAATCTGACCAAAATAGCATACTATCATTTTGAACAAGGATGTTATATACATATAGGTCCTGTTACAATATACAATAATTGCCTGCAGGGCACCTATATCTAACAAATCGATCATTCGGTTTTCAACAACTCTTTTCAGAGTTTTCAACTCGTTCTGAGTTTATTAAACTTGTTAAGAGTTCTAAACCGAATTCATCATACAAGTCAATCATTCTCGTGAGATAGTACGGTCGGATCGTCAACGGAGAGCAAGTTCGACGCAAGCAATCGAATGAGGCACTCCATCGCTACCAAGAAGAACCCAGTTTTAAACAAAGGGGAGAATCAAATTCATTCTCCTCTCTTTTGTAATCGGAATCCAAATTGTAATCGATTTTGAGAGAATACAAATCAATTTTTCTTTTATTTCTTTTACATCGAATTTTTTCCACAAACATGTGCACATCACCATTCCTAGGCAGTATAGTTTATATATGCAAAAGTTTCCAGATAATCTATATAGTTGTTAAAAAGATTTTGACTTTAATGTACTATTTTTTATAAATTATATTTAATGTGAACCCACCATATAATTTTGATCGTGGTCATTATGATTTTAATACGTTTGATTGATTGACTATATACGTATATAGGCCATAGATTACTCTATTTTAACGACCAAAATTAGTGAAGGGACCAGTTGACCATTATTAATGTGCATATATTAACGACGGGTTTTAAAGCCTTCGTCGAGTGATTACAAATATTAGAGGAATGATGTGAGATAGGATAACGGTTTTCTAGTCCCTTCATTGATTTGATCCTAATACCGTCGTTATTGGGTCTCCTTAAAGACGAAGGGGTCCATTACCTTCATTGATGATACTCCTAATCAAAATAGGACTAAAAAGTTAATTAACCTATTACTATATATTAACAAAACCAACAACCAAACCTGAAGCCCCAACTAGAACCCGAAACCCGAAATCCAAAATCCCATAACTCCTAATCATCCCTCTTACCGCAGCAATTAATTAAACCCTAGTTTAAAAAAAAATCACCTTTCTCCTGATCATCTCCATCTCCATCTCGTTGTGTTCGTCGTCGGCTCCCGCTCGTCATCGTCTCCAGCTCGTCGTCGACCGATCCAATTTGTCTTCCGTCTATAAGTAATTACGATCTTTTAGGCCATTTGGAATCAGTCATTCAAAGAGGAGTTTTTCTTTTTGATTTTTATTTTACCTTTTTTTCCTTTTTTTTCTGGGGCGGAGGGTGTGGGGCGGTGGGGGTTGGGCATGAAATTTTTTTTCCGTTCTCCTCGAGCTCAACTCAGAAGAATCGAAACCCTCCTATCGCCAAAATCATCGGAAACCCTAATTCCTACCCCTGGATCCGTAAGCTTTTCTCCTCAATCTCTTTCGCCCTTTGTTAGGGTTTACTTGCTTGTTAATTCTTACGCGACCTCTAATGATTTTGTGAATTTTTATGTGTTTTAATGTTTAATTTATTATTATTATTATTATTAGGTTTCGGTTGCAGAGATGAGCTTCTCTATGAATCGAAAGAAGACTCCTTTTCAGAAGCATCGAGAAGAGGAAGAAGCCAAGAAGAAGGTAAATGTTTTCCTTTATTATATTTCTTTTTTTACTGGATCTCGACTAGGGCTTATTGGTTGTGAGGAAATTTGAGTGCTTTCTGTTGCTTTATCTTTTATGACCCAAATGATTGAAGTTTGTTGTTTCATGAGATTGAATAATCACTCAGGAGTCAGGAGACACTTGGATTTTGTACAGCTAAAGAGAAAACTTATATTCACCCAGTTTTAATGTTATGAATAATTATGCGAATTAAGAGCTTTGATAGGATAGAAATATATCAAGATGACTATACCCACTATGCATAAAAGTTTTACTTTTGAGTGTAAGTTTCAATTTGCACAGGTATTCTGAAGTGCTTATGGTCGTTTTGCTTATGATGGTACTTGTTTCCTTCTATTGTCAAACAATAAATTACTGCTTAACGTCTTAAATGCTTGTGTTAGAAAATATAAGGAGAAAATCTTGTTCGATGAAAATATTCTAAAACACCATTAGAGATCGGTTGGGAGTTGATTGATTAATTTTTTATCTGATTTCTTAATTATAAAGAGAGCTGAGAATGAGACTGCTCGATTGTATGCTGAATTTGTGGAGTCATTTCAAGCGAATGATGAGCCTGGTTCAAAGCCTTCTGTTAGAGGAGGGTTGATTAATCCAAATGACAAGCTGAAGGCAGATTCAGAAGGTTAGTCTCAATGAGTTTTATACCGTTTACAAGTTATGTTTTTTCCCTTTTAATTTCTCGCATGCGGTTATATGCTTGATTTTTCTGCATGATTATTTTAATTAAAAAGATGGGCCTTTTCATTCATTCGATGATCGCAGGTGGAAATTCCAAAGATGGGCTATCTGTTCCAAAGAAGGGAACTAGGTAACTTAAATGTACTGGATGATTAGAAGGTGGAATCCTGGTGATAGCTGTGCTCATGCTTAAATAGAGAGAATTACCGTTTTCATTAAGTCAGGGAAAATGCAAGTTTAATTACTTATTAGTATGAAATATTATGTTCTTCTATCTTAAGAATATTTAAGTAGCTTTGTAAACCTTATGCGGTACACAAAAGATGCAATCTGTGTGGAGTTCTTTTGTTTTCCTTTCTACCTTTCCTTTCTGACTGGAGCTCCAATTTGTCTCTTTGTGTGTATGGTTTGTTTTGGTGTTGGAGGAGCGTGAACAGTTACATGCTCTTAGCTTTTGCCACAACCGTCATA
>NW_017973063.1:49710-56059 GCF_001876935.1 Asparagus officinalis | reverse complement strand
TGATTAGCCTTTACCGACTACCGTTTGAGTCGGGCTAGCATGCGGATTGCCTAAATCCGTTCCGCATGTCACGTTGTGCTAAAGGAATGAACTCCCTTAGACTTGATGCTATAACTTCGAATATGTAGACTTTGCCATTGTTATGGGAATAGGCTACCCAGCAATGTGTTTTAGACGCTGACTTATCCCTACTTAGGCTTCGGGATAAAATTCCCCAGAATCGAACTCTGGTGTCTTTTTCTTCGGAGAAAGACTAAACCGACGACGCGTGTTAGGCGTCGGCATATCCTTTCTTAGGATTCGGGATGAAATTCCACATGCGTGTAAGGCATGGATTATGGTGTTATTAATAACAACCTGCCACAATGTTGAATATGTGAACGGGTGTTCTTTTTAACGGTTAAGAACTAACCGGCAGCGCGAGTTAAGCGCAGACTTATCCTTGCTTAGGTTTCGGGATAGAATACCCCAGAATTGAATTCTGGTGTCTTTTTCTACAGAAAAAGACTAATCCGGCAGCGCGTGTTAGGCGCAGACTTATCCCTGCTTAGGATTCAGGATAAACTTCCTAGGATGAATCCTAAATTGATAAATTTTGGAAAAGATCAATGCGGGAAAGGAAGAATTTTATATTCTATTTCCCGGTCTTCTTTTAGGGTGAAGGCGAACCCGAAAAACAAGGAAGGAAGAATTTTATATTCTATTCCCTGATCCTGGAAAGGAAGAATTTTATATTCTATTTCCAGTGCAGAAGAAACTAGGAGTGGGATCTCCACTCCGAGAATCTAGAAAAATCTAGATAAACTTGCCTTTTATAGGATTGGTTATCTAAACTGAAAAAAGAGTTCTTCGTTTATCGAAGTGAAACTTCAACTTTGGTCATAGCCATGAGAGGGCTTACCCGAGGAGAAGAAGAAGGGAGTTCTTTCGTTTATCGAAAGGGGACTCCGAAATGAAGGTGGACCTCTTGTTCATGGAAAGAATCAGGAGGGCCGGAAAGACATTTTTGGTGGACCCACTGTCAATTGAAATTGATCAGTGAGGGATTTTGGTGGTAAAAAGAGAGATTTTGGGTTATCCTCTAGAAAATTAATTGTGATATTCTTCAAGGAACTTCCCGGTAAATGGGTTATTCTGAATGTACTAGGGATAGTACTTTTTCAGGAACTTCCCATTTATTGGTATTAATTGCCTGGTGCCTTCTTGAGTAATCAGGCGATATGCACCGTTTGAGTAGACTGTGTCTATCACAAATGGTCCTTCCCATTTGGGTTCGAATTTACCTTTCTTCTTGGAATTGAGGATTATCGGTCGGCGAGCAGCGAGGACCAGATCTCCTTCTTTGAAGCTTCTCTGTCGGACTCTTTTGTTGAAAGCCCTAGATATTCTGGCTTGATATAACTCAATTTGTTGTTGAGCCTCCATACGCTTTTCATCCAAGCTCTCGAGTTCTTCGAGACGTTTTTGATGCCGTTCTTCTGTCGTCATCTCAGTTGCGAGAGCGATCCGAAGTGACGGGATTTGAATTTCCAAAGGTAGCACAGCTTCACATCCGTATACCAACGAATATGGGGTAGCTCCCGTAGGTGTGCGTATGGTGGTACGATAAGCCCAGAGTGCTTCACCGAGTTTATCGTCCCAGTCTCGTTTATTGGTTTTCACGAGCTTTGACAGGATCTTAATGATCGTCTTGTTGAAAGCCTCAGCTAGTCCGTTTGCGGCGGGATAATAAGCTGTCGACGAGACATCTTCAATTTTGAATTTGTCACAAAACCTGATGAAGGCGTTGCTTATGAACTGTGGACCGTTGTCATGAATGATCCGTCTTGGCACGCCGTGTCGGTATATGACATGATGCTTGATGAAATTGATGACGTTGTTCGTCTTCACTTCTTTAAGCGGAACCGCTTCAAATCGTTGGCCAGAAATACCCCATTCTTCTGATGCGATCATACAGTTTGGGACCAGGCTGATGTGCCCCACATTCTCCTTCGTGCGCTTCCTTAAGAACTTCTCCTGCTTCTTTGTTCGAAAGGCATCGGAGTAGCAAACCATCGTACCCTCTACGATATAACGTATGAGTCTCGGCATTATAGAAGAATTTTGGTGCTCTTCGGCGGATTGATTCTCTTTCTTTTACATCCTCTGGCAAAATACCATACTGGACGTAGTCAATGATGGGAAAACGCCAATCTTGGAACTCAGACCCAATTCGAGTTGAATTCACCTCATTGGCGTTAATGTTTCCGTCATCTTCTTCTTCAATATCCATATCGTATATGGGTATGCAGAGTTGATGCGTACTCACTGTGACTAACAGCTCAGTTTCGGGAGGTTGCGCAAGTGATACCGCTAGTGCTGCCAGGGCATCCGCATAAGCGTTCTGGAGACGAGGAATATATTCAATGAAGAATTCTTCAAAAGATTCTGCCATTTTGATGGCTTCCTGGTGGTACGGGATCAGGTCTTGGTTCCTGACTTCATACTCTCCACGGACTTGGTTGACTATCAATTGAGAATCCCCAAAAGCTTCGAGGTATTCGACGCCCAGCTCCTTGGCGAAACTGAGTCCAATGAGAAGCGCATTGTACTCGGCGACATTATTGGAGCACGGACTAGTCAATGAATAAGCTCGAGGCATCACATGTTTTCCCGGGGAGATTAAGACAACTCCAACCCCAGAGGAAACTGTATAACCTCCCGGGGTTATTATCCTATTAACTGACCTTGAGGCACCATCAAAATATAATTGCCATAATTGTTGGTGCGACGTAGTATTAACTTCGTGAGTTTCATCCGGCAAGTCATCATATACTTCTGCCGTATCTGTGGTCGGGTTTGCCGCCAGAAGATCACAAATCGCTTGTCCTTTGATCGACTTCTGCTGTTTGAAGTGCAAATCATATTGGGACAAGAGAAGAGCCCATTTTGCTAACCGCCAATTCATAGAGACTGGTTGCGTCATAAACACCCGTACTGGATTAACATTGGAAATGACGTAAATCGTCTGTCCAACCAAGTAATGCCGCATCTTTTGCATCGCGAATACCAATGCGAGGCATTCTCTCTCGATCATCGGATATCGAGACTCGGCGCCTATCAAGGTCCGACTTAGGTAATAAACTGCCTGTTCGTGACCGTTATCGTCGTCTTGTGCTAGTAAAGCACTTATCGAGTGGTTCATCGCCTTGATGTAAATCAAGAACGGTTTACCCGATTTCGGTGCAACGAGAACAGGAGGATTCGTCAGATACGTTTTGATATCTTCGAATGCTTTTTGGCAGGCGTCGTCCCAGATGAATGACACCCCTTTCTTGTTTAGCTTAGAGAATGGTTGGCACTTCCCAGAAAGGTTTGAGATGAACCGCCGGATGTAAGCTAGCCGCCCTTGCAATCCTCTGAGCTCTCTTAGATTTCTAGGAGGTTGCAGTTCATGAATCGCCTTCACTTTGTCAGGATCGATATGTATACCTTTAGTGGTGACGACGAATCCAAGGAATTTTCCGCTAGACATTCCAAGGAAGGATTTAGTAGGGTTCATCTTCAATTGATGACTTCGCATGAGATCGAACATCGTCTTCAAGTCCTTGATGTGATCTTCTTTGTTGCGGCTTTTTACAACCAAATCATCAACGTAGCACTCGACTGTTTTCCTGAGATGTTCTTGGAAAATCTTAGTCATTGCTCGCTGATACGTGGCGCCTGCATTCTTTAGACATCTTCTTTGTTGCGGCTTTTTACAACCAAATCGTCAACGTAGCACTCGACTGTTTTCCTAAGATGTTCTTGGAAAATCTTAGTCATCGCTCGTTGATACGTGGCGCCTGCATTCTTTAGACCGAATAGCATCACCGTGTAGCAGAATACACCAAGGGGCGTTCTGAACGCTGTATGCTTCTCGTCATCTGGGTGCATCTTGATTTGGTTATATCCTGAAAACCCATCCATGAAAGACATTCTCTCAAATCCGCATGTATTGTCAATAATAACATCCGTGATTGGGAGAGGAAAATCATCTTTTGGACATGCCGTATTCAGATCCCTGAAGTCGATGCAAATCCTGATTTTACCGTTCTTCTTCATGACTGGAACGATATTGGCTAGCCAATCTGGATGTTGCTCCTCTCGGATAAATCCTGATTCGATCAATTTCTTAACCTCTACCTCAATGGCTTCCATAATCTGCGGACGAAACCGTCTTTGCTGTTGTTTGACAGGTTTGGCATCCGACTTGATATCGAGGCGATGTGTTGCTACATTGGGGTCGAGCCCTGGCATATCTTCATAGTTCCAAGCGAAGACGTCAATATACTCCCTGATGAGAGCAATTAACTCCTCCTTCTCATTTGGGGGAAGACTATCGCTGATGAATATAGGCTTTGGGTTGGCCTCGTCACCCATATTAACTTGGACTATTTTATCTTCAGTGGGGGGTTCCCTCTGTTCGAACCTATCACCATACTGCATGTTCAGGTGATGAACCCACGGGTCTTCCCATGTTGACATTTGATCATCGTCCTCCATTGTGGATGGATCAGCTGTAGCCATGTTCTCCATTAGGGCTTTGAATGCTTCCCCCAGACTTGTATCGGAATCCCATTCCGAGGAATCTAACGAATATCCATCTTTGTATTGCTCAGATGATTGGTTATTGATTAACCAGCAACATTCGTCTTCTGAAGAAGATTCATACCCTAACCCTCGTCTGAATTTATAATAATCATCCGGTTTCCATTTGATCAATGATCTGCCAACCACATTCATCATCGGATGAGGAAATATAGCCTAAGCCTCGCCCGTATTTATAATAATCCTCAGGTTTCCCTTTTGGTACATATACCGCTTTGGCTGGATTACGAGGACCTCGATCGAAGCCATGAGCTTGCGCGCTTCTGGACTATACTTAGATAAATGCCGACCAGGTTTGTCATCATCTTCATCTTCGCTTAAGAAATAGTCTGGTAATGGGGAGCTTTTTCCTTTACCGTAAATCACTTCTTTTACGCCTTTTATTTTGTTCGGGACGACCATGGTTGTTCCGAAAGAATGCTGGAGGCGTTCCTTTGTTATATAGGACGATCGAAGCGGCATATACAAATCAGGATTATCGTACAATTCTTTTATCACATCATCAAGAGACAGGGAGTACTCCAAATCGTTATTTATTTTATTATTGGCAAGTTGCCAGTTACAACTGCCCTCTGACGTTTGTTCATCGTCAAGGTTGATTACAAAGGGTACAATGTCGTTTAAAACATAACCTCCATTGTAATCAAATCCGGCTTCGGTATCAGCTTCTTCTCCGCTGTCCGTGCCATGGGCCGATGATTCAGTATCGGATTCGTTACCATAAAGGAGAGAATCAGTGAAATAATTCTCATACCCTTTGAATGGTTGCTTATCCGCGACCACCGTCCTAACCTTATTATCAGTGTCGACATACTTTAAACACTGATGGAGTGTGGAAGGGATTATAACGTTACTATGGATCCAAGGCCGACCCAATAGTAAGTTATATGAAGTTTCAGCATCGATCACATAACATGTGACTTCTGTCTTTAAATCTCCCATTTGACACTTTACCCGGATCTTACCCAAGGGTCTTGACCCGCTAGTATTGAATCCGTAGATAACAGTGCCCGTGGACGCCAACTTGCTAACCGGAATGTCGAAGAAATGCATCAAGCGAAGCGGCATAATACTCACAGCAGAACCCGGATCCACTTGGATTCGGTTAACTTTGCTGGAGCCAATATACCTGATGAAATATAGCGGTCGATCGTGGTTCGAATTCTTCGTCTGCATATCCTCTTTGGTGAAAGTAATGCAGGGAAGGTCCTTAGTCGCTATATTGCAGTGTTGACTCAGCGGTTCTGGCCCTTCAGGCACCGGCTTGATTTGAGTCAGAAACACCTCTGAATTGGCCAAAGCTTCTTGCAAGGCCTCCCTGGTTTCCTTGGACAACCGCAGCAACTCATACAGCGTTATCCGTGCTGGAATGTTGGCTAGTTGAGCCAATATATCGAAGACTTGCGGAGTTTTCGAGCTTTCCGGTTTGTCTCTTCCAATCGGGCGACTGAAACGAGACTGCTTCGGATTCTGAACCTCCTGGGGATTCTTCTCCTTCGGTTTATTCACTGGCTGTTGTCGAGCTTCTGCGCCCGGTGTAGGACTCGTAATCACCCCCATCTCCGTGAGAGTTTTGGCTGGTCCCCGTTTATTCACCCCCTGCTCACTAGGTGGTGGATAATTGTAGTGATACTCATTTCCGCTTCTAGTGGCGAAGACTTCTTGTTCTTCTTCGGAGAGCGGGAAAGTAGGAGCTTCATCGCCATCCTCCTCGAAAATT
>NW_017973063.1:0-47040 GCF_001876935.1 Asparagus officinalis | reverse complement strand
GCTGGTTTTCTGACTCTCTGGTTGAAGCGTTGTGTGGTACCCACAAGACCGGTGGATGCTATTACCGTAGAGGTCTTATACCCCGCTGTTCTATTGGCTTATGGACGACCCTTGAATCTTCTTTCAGCCATGGTGTGCTGCTTACAAAGTGGTTTGCGGGAACTATCTTCCGAATTTGTTGCTGTCAAGAAAGTGGATTCCGACGGGAAGACTATCATTCAGACCCCAACCCCTCGAGTACCGATGCCATACATTTATTTGGTGTCTTGGTTTGTGTTGCATTGCCCTCCGATAATGACGACTCCTGAATCAAGTGGCACCTCAACTCCTCTTGTTCAGCAATTAGAAACCTCTGAATGGGCCGGTTGGTATCAAGTTAGATTCCGTGAAATATTGAGACGGGATTATAATTACGAGATTGCTTGTAAGTTTCCCGCTTTCGAGGGCGGCGCGTATGGAGAACTTCATCAAGACACTCCGGGACCGAATTCTTTCACCATGCTTAGCAGGGGTGCCTTTTGGTGGCTCATAAACATTCGTCCGGGCTATCTTATTTTTCGACAAGGGAGAAAATGCTTTATTGAACCATATCAGCCTTATCGTTTTTCTCGGCAATTTGGCTATGATCAGCTCTATGTTGGGAACCCAAACCCTACTCTTGCATACACAGGTAATGTGTATGAAGGAGCAAGAGCTTGGTACTACTCAGTAGCTGGTTGTACCGGAGCAAAATTCCGACTACCACATAAGACGCCCAATGCTCGTACTTCTTTGAGCTTCTGTACATGGTACCAGGCCGCTTCTCAGATTTCAGCTTACCACATGAATACCTCCTGCTTAAGAGACATCCGCAAATGGTATGCTTCAAAGAAGAGTGCTAAGCGGTTCCGTGCCCGGGGTGCCAACGAATATTTGTCATATGAAAAGTCGATTATGGAGGGTGAACGGCAACAGTCACCAGAGCGAGCTCAGGAAGAGATCAGGATACTGGATACCCACAAGATGGAACCTTCGAGAGTTTTGACTCGGAGTCGGAGTGCCACGGGGAAGAGGGCGTTGGGGTCGGTCGAAGAAGCCAAGTATGACAAAAGAGCTCGTCGGAAGTTAACGCTCGAACCCCCTGCTTCCAAACTTATGTCGGACGCTCAGAAAGCATGGCGTTCTGAAGAAGAAGAACAAGAATCGACTGCTCTGGAACTCTCGCCTCGACCTAGTCTCCCCACAGTTGGTCCTGCTTTAGGAGTCCCTGATTCTCCTGCTCATTCATTGCATGAAGAAGAGCGTGGAGATGAATCTTTTGCAGGGGGTGCAGAGTTCGTCCCCGACGACACGCTTCATGATACTGCCTCCACTGCCTCTCACGTGGTAGAAGATATACCTCCTGTCTCAGAACCTACTGTGACTGCCCAGCAAGACCCAGCAACCGACAAGTCTCCTTCCACCCCTATATTATTGCCAATTGTAGGCGATTCACAGCTTAGCCCTACTACTGGGGTCATAGCAAAGCCTACTGTCACCGAAGAGGCACCAGCATTTTCTTCCGTAGGCGAAGATGAGCCTGTGGATCATAGTGATGGCGATGATGATATGAATGATGATGATGGTGACCAAGGTGGGGGTGATGAAAATGATGACAACTTAGGTGATGACAGCGACGATCCTGACGACTGGGATATCCCACCATCATCCTTTTCTGACAAAGCGTCAGCCTACATTCCCCTACCCCTCGATGGTAAGTGCCGTTTGTTTCAGCTCAGCTAATCTCTTCTCTGTATTTAAATAGATTTCTTATACAGATCCTATGATACATGAAGCGAGTACTGTCACCCCTCCTTCGTCGCAACAGCTTATACCACCGCCAACTCAGGTGTCAGAGCCACCTCGCTTGGAGACCTCCACAACGGCTCTTCCACCGACGACTTTACTGACAATTTCTCTAGCCTCTACAGAAGTGGTTGACGTGCAAAGATCATCTAACATGGGGGGAATGATGGATCTGCAGTCGAGTCCATCTCAGCTGGATATTGGCACTTCTTCCCAAGCTACTACACCGAAATCGCCTGCTGGTCTTTTACTTGGCTTCGCATGTTCAGAAGTTTCTGTACCGTCGCCTATTGCAGTTTCGAGCCCCGCAGACGTACCAGATTTTGTCAAGATTTCCCTCGACTACTTGGGAGGGCTTACCAAGAAAATAATTGAAGTTGTGCTAGCCGGACGAGATACTTTTGATACCTTCAAGCCCATGCTTACCAATAGTTTGAACAACCTCCAGCTTGCAGGTGACGTCGACGTTGTTCAGCGCTGTTCTGAAGCTATCTCACGTCTAGAGGGACAACTCAGATTTTTGGAAGCTTTGGGTCGCACAGATATCCAAGCGCAGATCGCATCTACCTTTGAGAATATTCGAGCCGAAGAACTCACTAAGTATGAAGCCGCTCGACATCATATAGCTGAGGAAGAGGTTGAGGTTGAACAACTGCGACAGCTACATGCCCAAAAACAAGTTGAGCTGACACTTTCGAATACCTCTCTGGAGCATTTACGAGAGAAGATCGCTGCCGCTGAAGTTGAATTGACTAGAATGAAGGCCCAATTCAAACGAGAAGAATCTATTGTCACTGATCTCAACGTCAAAAGTGCTGCTTCCCTAATGAATTACCGCACCAAAGCTGGTGCTCTGGAAGAGGCTAAGAAGGAGGTGGCTGCCATGCTGTCTAGTGAGGACAAGCTTCGGAAGCGGGCCGAAATGCTGGTTCGGGCCGACCATGAAGAAAAACTTTCTGACATCAAGTCTCAGCTAACTTCATTTAATCTGATGAATTGATGAGCCTGTTTCTGTATCGTTCTTTTGACAGGAACAACACTTATCTTAGGTCATTTTGTTTTCCTTTAAATAAAGGTAGTGCTACCGTTTGGCTTTTTATTGTTTCTTTTTCATATCATGTTTTGACATGGAACAATGAAATACCAATTTTAAAATATGCGACAACAACCAATTTATTCGGCATTTGTGGTTTTATCGTTCTTTGAGGAGAGTCGATAAGGTAAAAATGTTGCGTCAGGGCAACTTGGGACTATCGCTCTATTACAGAGAGTCGATAGTAAAGTGTTGGCGTTCGAGGGCCAACTTTGAGGACGTATCGCATTGACGAGAGTCGATAAGGTACGAGGTGTTGTGCGTTCGGGCAACTTTGGGGATTATCCTCTACTTGTGACTCTGAGAGTCGATAAGGTAGATAAGTGTTGCGTTCAGGGCAACTTTGAGATTATAGCTCTATGGAACGAGAGTCGATAAGGTAGGAGTGTGGTTCGGGCAACTTTGAGGATTTATCGCTCTATTTGACGAGAGTCGATAAGTGTATAAGCTGTTGCGTTCTAGGGCAAGCTTGAGTACATTATCGGCTCCTATTGACGAGAGTCGAGTAAGGTAGAAGTGTTGGTTTCATGGGCTACTGTTGATACTTATCGCTCTAATTGACGAGAGTTTGATAAGTAGAAGTGTTGCGTTCGGCCGGCAACTTTTGAGGATTTAATCGCTCTAACATCGACAGAACGTCGTACAGGTAGAAGTGTTTTGCGTCAGGGCAACTTTGAGGACTTATCGCTCCATTTGACGAGAGTCGATAAAGGTAAATGTTGCGTTCAGGCAACTTGATACTTATCCTCTATTGACGATAGTCGATAAGGAGACAGTTTGCGATTCAGGGCCAACTTTGATGACTATCTCGCTCTATGACGGAGATCATAAGGCTAGAAGTGTTGCGTCGCGGCAACTTGAGATTATGTCGCTCTATGACCGAGAGTCTGAAAGGTAGAAGTGTTGCGTTCAGGCAAAGCTTGAGGACTATCGCTCTAATTGAGAGAGTCGATAAGCGTAGAAGTGTTTGCGTCAGGGCAACTTTGATGCGTTATCGTCTAATTGACGAGAGTCGATAAGCGTAGAAGTGTTGCGTTAAGCCACTTTGGAGGACATTACTCGGGTCTACATTGACGAGAGTTCGATAAGGTAAAGTGTTGCGTTTCAGGCAACTTTGAGGACTTATCGTGCTATTTGACAGAGAGTCGATAAGGTAAAGTGTTGCGTTCAGGGAACTTTGAGGAAAGTAGGGTTTAAATTCTGAGAAGACTTTGTCAGATATTTTGTTTTAAACTGCGCCAAAGTTTTAAAACTCAAGCCACATATTTTCCGAAATATCTGATTTTGGGAACAGGGGTACCCCCTGCGTTCATACTCTTGAATTGAGCTGCGTATTTTTGAAAGAACGCATCTCTGAACCATTGCGTTTGGTCCGACTTTACGGACGCAGGGTCTTGTCCCGCGTCTAATAGGAAGTTGGAGCGGCCGTAATGATTACGAAGAGACCTCCTTCGGGCGGAAGTCTTGGGAATCCATACTACTCACAGTAATTATATATATATAGTCTTAATTAGTCTTGTCAAGAGCTTTAATCGCTTCGACTTCCTCCTTGAAATTAGAAACGAGTTCCTTCTCGTTAATTCCAACAAGTTGTTCGGCTGTTCCGTTTCATCTTCCGGCGATGGCCTCCAAGAGATCTTGCTCGAGCCATGACAACGAGACGGTGCCCCCTATTCCGTCATCAAAGAAGATCTTCGGATCCTTTTCCTGGCCGACGTCGACGCCTCCCACGACTGGTCCTCGAGGTACGTCTCGCTGCCTTATTCCTTTCAGGCATTCTTTATCAATGGGTTTTCTTGAAACTCTCTGGATGAGTTCTGGTTGATGATGACGAATAAAATTCGTCTCTTCGATCTTGAGAAGAACCTGTATGCTTCTTGACCAAAAACTGTTCCTCTCTTTGATTTTAGATGATAGAAGGAGTTCTTGTGTCCGTTGTTGTAAAGAAGAATCAGATTCTCCCTGTTGAACACATAGAAAAGTTCCCGTGTTTATTGATAAAAATCGTTCGACTTAGATACGAACAATCATTCATGTGTTCTTTGATCTTGCATGCGGATGCAGGTTTCCGTGTTTACTGACCAATCTCCTAGAGAACATGGTGAAGCAGGCACACTTCATCGCGGAGCAAGGATGGGCTCCATTTTCAGATTTTCTGGATTCGTTCTTTGATGTGATGGACTTGCTAGAACGCCTCAATCGCAGTTGGGCTGGTCACTGTGTCAGGAAGGTTCACTCGTTCAGACGTTCAGTGGAACTCATAGAAGAGCTGCAGAGCACTGACTTGGAGCCTGAGATAGAAAAGACTCTTCAGGCTTTGCGATCAGAAGCTGGCTCTGCTGCTCTCACCGCCGAAGAACTGAGAGCGAAGGCTGCCACAGAGGTCCGAGCTAAAAATGCTGCACGTATAGCTCAGGCTAGGGCCCATCTCGCGTCCTTTTCTCTTCGGGAACCACCTTTTTATATTCGATAACTTTTTAGTCTGTAATAACTTTTTGATACTCTCATGACAATTATGACTTTTGCCTGTGATGAATTGTGGACATCTCTTGAAATGATATGGTTTTTCTTGTGGTATGAAAACTTCTGTAAAGTTATTCTCTTGTGTCTGAATGGTTTGAACGCAGTCCTGATTTCTTCTAGTTTGTAGAATACCTCCCGGAGGTTGAAACGATCATGTTGCACGTTCATTGGTGTGAACGCAGTGTCAGATTCCGTAGCTGTAGGGCTTGAAACGCAGCTGTAGCCATGTTTTGAACGCAACCGGAGGACTTGCGTTCAGGAGGACTGAACGCAGGCTTTATCAAAGACGCATGGTTCATACAGGTCTGAACGCAGCTCTGAGATTTGATCTGTGTTCAGACAAGTCTGACGCACTCCGACTTGTCGCGGATCCCCTTTGTTGTTGTTTGGGGTAATTTCTGGAAGTTGAAATGACTACGCTGTGCGTTCGTTGGTGTAAACGCAGCATCAGGTTCTGCAGCTGTAGGTCTTGAAACGCAGCTGTAGACATGTTTTGAGTGTAGCCATAGGACTTGCGTTCAGGAGAGCTGAATGTAATCAAAATTGAGATCTTTTCTCGAAACAGATTATGCTGATAGCTATCTGAAAGACTTTGAAAAATTCTTTTATTAAAATGAACTTTAAATCGTCAGAGGTGTAGTGTTAACTTGACGACATACAAAGTAGAAGAACTTATTTGTTCAGACAGACATTTGATGAGCAACCCCCAGTTAAGCTCAAGAAGCTTGTAGCTTACGGGTAATATTGCTTGAGAAATTTTCCATTAATCGGCATCATAAGTCTGTCGCCTTTCTTGTTGATGAGACGATAAGCTCCGTTGGAATAGACTGTCTCAACAACAAAGGGTCCTTCCCATTTGGGATTGAACTTCCCCTTGGTTTTGTGGGTCATTACCATGGGTCGTCGATTAGCCAGAACCAAATCGCCTTTCTTGAAAATCCGTTCCTTAACCTTTTTGTTGTAGGCTTTAGAAATACGGGCTTGATATAGTTCGATCTGTTGTTGAGCCTGAAGTCGTTTGTCGTCTAAGGCTTCAAGCTCTTGCAGACGTCGCTCGTGTTTCTCTTCATCTGTCAATCCGGTTGCGATAGCGACTCTTAATGAAGGAATTTGGATTTCTAATGGCAGTACGGCCTCACAGCCGTATACCAAAGAAAACGGCGTAGCTCTTGTAGGGGTCCTTACTGTTGTACGGTAGGCCCACAAACATTCACCGAGTCTTTCGTCCCAATCGCGTCGGCTCTTGGACACGAACTTTTTGAGGAGCTTCACGATAGTTTTGTTAAAAGCCTCTGCAAGCCCATTCGCCGGCGGATAGTATGCCGTGGATGCGACACTTTGGATGCGAAGTTTATCACAGAATCTCTGAAACCCAAAGCTGACGAATTGTGTTCCGTTGTCGTGAACTATTCGTCTCGGGACTCCAAAGCGATATACGACATGATGTTTAATGAACTTGATCACGTTCTTTGTCTTGACTTCTTTTAGCGGGATTGCCTCTGCCCACTTAGAGAAATAATCGGTTACGGCCAAAATGAACCGGTGTCCTTTAGAAATTGGAGGAGAGATTGGTCCCACAATATCCATGCCCCACATTTCAAATGGCCAAGTTGCAGATGTAGGATGTAGATTACCCGGCGCTTGGTGGATAAAATCGCCATGAATTTGACATTCGTGGCAATGTCTGGCGTAGTCCACCGCGTCTGCGAACATCTTCGGCCAATAATAACCAATTCGTCGAAGACGATCGCCTAACTTAGCTCCAGGCTGATGAGCTCCGCACATTCCGTCATGAGCTTCCTTAAGAGCTTCTTTTGCCTCCTTCCGGGAGAGACATCGAAGCAAAATTCCATCATGTGATCTACGATACAGGGTTTGAGAAACTGCATCGTAATAGAATTGGAGGGCCTTCCGTTTGATAGTGGCCGCTTCCTTGTGGTCATCGGGCAAAATTCCGTATATAGCATAATCGATGTACGGGAATCGCCAATCTCTAGCTTCTAATTCCATCGAGGTTGTGCAGACTTCTCCTATCGATGTCTCATTTGAGCTTTCCTCTGTAGGAATCTTGAAACAGTATAACTCGCGTCCTGCGACTGAGATAGTAGTCTCAGCCCCTGGGGGTAATGCTAATGAGGTTGCTAAAGAGGCTAATGCATCTGCATAAGCATTCTGAGCTCGCGGGATGTACTCAATAAAGAAGCCCTCGAACTTCTTAGCTTGCTCTAGCACTGCGAAGTAGTACGGGATCAAATCTTCATGGCGTACTTCGTATTCTCCCCGGATTTGATTAACGATGAGCTGGGAGTCACCGTAAGCTTCAAGGCGCTGAACATTAAGTCCCTCAGCAAATTGCATTCCTAATAATAGGGCATTATATTCGGCTACATTGTTGGTGCAGGGTTTGATTAGGGAAAATCCTCTTGGTATTATGTGACCATTCGGGGAGACGAGCACTACCCCCACTCCTGCAGTAATTGCTCCATGAGGATTCGCTCTGGATGCCCCGTCGAAGAACAACTTCCACACCTGCGTGGTTTCTTGAGTAACGCAAGTTTCAGCAACTTCATCTGGCAATTCTTCATACAACTTTGATGTTCCCGTCACTGGATGATCGGCTAAGAAGTCTGCCAATGCTTGACCCTTGACTGCCTTTTGCGGCATGAATTGCATATCATATTGTGACAGGAGGATGGCCCATTTTGCAAGCCGGCAATTTAGAGATGATGGTTTGGTCATCAGAACTCTTAAGGGATTCACTTTAGAAATGACATGAATTGTTTGCCCAACTAGGTAATATCGCATCTTTTGAACCGCCCTGAAAGATTTGATATGAACCTTCGAATGTAGGCCAGTCTGCCTTGCAAACCTCTGAGCTCTTTGAGATTCTTTGGAGGTGGCATGTCTTGGATGGCACGCACTTTCTCTGGATCAAGAGAAATTCCCTTGGAAGTAACGATAAATCCCAGGAATTTTCCACTTGAAACTCCGAGGAACGATTTTGTCGGGTTCATCTTCAGCTGATGTGCTCGCATGATTTCGAACATTGTCTTCAGATCTGCAAGATGATCGTCTTTACATTGACTCTTTACTGCTATGTCATCAACGTAGCACTCGATCTTCTTTCGTAGATGTTCGTGAAAGATCGTGTTCATTGCACGTTGATAAGTTGCACCTGCATTTTTCAGGCCGAAGGGCATCACTGTGTAGCAATACACCCCCAGTGGTGTTCTAAAGGCAGTATGCTTTTCGTCATCTGGGTGCATCTTGATTTGATTATACCCAGAGAATCCGTCCATAAAAGACATCCTTTCGTATCCGCAAGTGTTGTCGATCATGACATCAGTAATAGGAAGAGGAAACTCGTCTTTTGGACAAGCTGCGTTAAGATCGCGGAAATCAATGCATATCCGGACCTTACCGTTTTTCTTGGGAACTGGAACAATGTTGGCTACCCAGTCTGGGTGTTGTTCTTCCCTGACAAAACCTGAGTCTATAAGCTTTTTAACTTCTGACTCGATTGATTCCATGATCTCTGGACGAAACCTGCGTTGTTGTTGTTTAACGGGTTTTACATCCGGATCGATGTTGAGACGATGCATAGCGACCTTTGGGTCAAGGCCGGGCATATCCTCATAATTCCAGGCGAAGACATCTATATACTCTCGGATGAGAGATATAAGATTCTCTTTTTCGGATGATGATAAGTCTTCCGCGATAAAGATAGGTTTGGGGTTGGATTCGTCTCCCATGTTGATCTGGATCACTTTATCTTCAGTGGGTGGTTCGCGTTGTTCAAAACACATGTCCCATAAGATGTTGAGGCGTTTGATCCAAGGATCGTCGGTGAATTCGATTAATTCTTCATCACCCCCTGCGTCTTCATCCGGATGACTGGTTGAAGTCATGTTTACAGTCAGACTCTTAAAGAAGGGTCCAACACTGACGTCAGATTCACAGGAAGATATTCTGGATGAATGATCTTGGCCCAGATAATTACTGATTTCATCTTCTGAGGCGGAGGGAGTTGTGACATAACCTAAACCACTTCTGGTTTTGTGGTAATAATCTTGAGGTTTTCCTTCAGGGGCTAGAGACATTCGGACTGGGGTTCGTCTACCTTTCCCGAAATTCAGACCCTGTTTTTCATTAAAATTATACCCCATTCGTTTCATCAATTGGATGGAATTGGGTTCGTGATAATGAAACTGAGGAACTCCATCGTCTTCCTCTGAACTTCCTCGCTTAAGTTGTTCGGGTTTGACTCTGCCGAACTGGATCGGCTTCTGCCCTTTCCTTTTGGACGGGACTTTGTAGAAAGCCTTTTGTGCGTCTTCCACTTCTTCATTGGAAGCGAAAGATGACTTGATTGGCATTGTTAGACATGCCTCTGTGCACAATGCGTGCCATGAGTGGGTACCTGCATCACGATCATTTACTATTTGTCCAACTTTAAAGGATTCATCAGACAAGTACGCCAAAATAAAATCTTCATTAATGCACCATTCGCCCTCACTCGGTACATTATTATTGTTCTCGACTGAACCAATTACATCAAAGTTTAACTCCCATGGACAATTCCCTTGCGGATCTGGTTCAACGTCTGCCTCATTACCGCTGTCAACGTCTTCTTCTTCTTGTGATTCTGAATAGAAAACGGAATCAGTGTGAAAGTTCTCCACTCCTCGGAAAGGGTATTTTTCCGCAATCAGAGTTCGAACCCCTCCCTCATCATTGGCATATTTCATGACTTGATGTAGGGTAGACGGGACAATGCGATTTGTATGTATCCATGGTCGTCCTAGCAAAAGATTGTAGGACGTGTCCGCATCTATGATGTAGCATGTCACCTCGGATTTGAGGTCTCCAATTTGACATCTGAGTTTGATTTTCCCTAGGGGTCGAGTGCTGTTTGCATTAAACCCGAAGATGGTGGTCTGGGTAGTGTGCAACCTGTGCATAGGGATTCCTAAGACCTGCATGACCCTGTAAGGCATGATGCTGAGTGCGGAGCCCGGGTCAACCTGGACACGACTGATTTCGGAAGATCCAATATACCCCGTGTAGTACAACGGTCTGTCGTGTTCATGTTTAACCTGCATATCCTCTTGAGTAAATGAAATACAGGGTAAACTTCTTGCAGTTTGCAGGCATTGCCGACAAGTCTGATCTTCAGAAGCTTCAGGAATTGGGATGACTTGGGTTATGAAACTCTCCGTGTTCTTTAAGGCCTCGATCAGGGCTTCTTTGGTAGTTTTGGACAACCTCAGGAGCTCATATAGAGTAATTCTGGCCGGTATGTTGGCCAATTGTGCCATGACGTTGAACTGAAAGGGAGTGCTAGACTCCCCGTGTTCCGGGTGGGGATTCCTGTTGAAACGGAGTTCTTTTTGTTTCCCTTTATCAGCCGGCTTTTTCGGGACAGAACCCCCAGCGTCTTGGGGCTGTTCCTCGACTTCTTGAGCATTCTGGCCGTAGTCTTTCAAGTAAGTCTTTCCAGACCGAGTGCTAGGGTGATCTCCCGGATATGCTGCCAGGGCAATCCTCTCCTCTTCTGAATCTGTAAGAGTTTTGAGGTGGTCATCATTCTCAGTAACGGAGGGGCTAATCATGTTAGAAGACTTAGCATTGCCTCCTTTCTTCTTGGACCAGGTCTTCGTCCACTGTTGGTCCTCCACTAGATCAGGGTGGACCCACATGATTTCTCCTTTGGAAATTGTGAGGGGTACCAACCCCCTGTCCTTCTGATTGTGTAAGTCGGTGTTTTTCAGGTGCATCTCCCCTTTACGGACTGGGATGACACCGTCTGCAGCAGCTACAGGAGGAAAATCACCGAATTGGACCGCAATCAAGTTAGTAGATACAGTCTTCTGCTCCGGCTTCAGAGTAAGCACATTAGCATTCACCAAGTTTTGCAAAATGTCCTTGAACACATAGCATTTTCTGGTAGGATGTCCCAAGAACCTGTGATAGCGACAGTAATTGGGGTCATCTATCTTCCCTGCTTCATCTGGTTTTCTGATTTCAGGAAGCTGCAATTTATTGTTCTTCCGAAGTAGTTGGAACAGAGTGTCCACATGCTCTTCTTTGAACGAATACTGCTTGGGCGCTCTTTGCTGATTGGGCGTCTTGCCTTGCTTAGTAGGCGGTGGGACTTGCGTGTAGTCAGCTGCTAAAGTCTCTTTTCCCTTAGACCGCTGGGCATTGTTCTGATTGCGTTGTTGCTGCGGTTTGGGTTGTGGCTCTTCTTCAGCTTTGACCCGAGCGACAATCTCTTCAGCTTGTTCTCCTTGTGAAACTAGTTGTCTCCAAGAGCGACATTCTGCTACTCCCATCTGGGCGAGGAGCTGAGTCTGCAGGTTGTGCCTGCAAGTTTCAACTAGAGTTGATTGGGTCATACCTGATGGGCATCGCAATGCCATGCTACGGAACCTTTCCACATAGGCTTTAATAGATTCTCCCTTCTTTTGCTTTGTGGCGAGAAGAGTAGGAACCGAAACCTCTGTGTCATCTTCGAAGAATCTGGCCAAGAAAAGCCTTTCCAGATCTACCCATTTCTGGATTGATCCAGCAGGCAGTTTCATAAACCATTCAAAGGCCACCCCTTTAAGAGTGCCGATGAACAAGCGCGTCAGAATGGCATCATTGGCTACCACATCTCCTGTCTGAGACTTGAAGTAGTAGATATGCTGATTTGGTGATCCTGTACCGTCGAAAGGTTGTAGCGTTGGAGCCTTAAACTTCGGTGGGTAGGGAGCCGTATCCCATTCTGCAGGGTAGGGTCGTATCACTCCTTCCTCGCGAAGCTCGCTCCTGTTGGCCATTGCGTTAAGGCGGGCTTCTAGCTCGTCTACTTTGGTTGACTGAGGATACAGTTCTTTTTCCATCTCCTTCTCATTGTCAGAAGAAGAATCTAAGTTGTGAGTCTCACGATCTGAGTGTTCGTGCACCTTCTGCTTTCCTTTTGACGTAGTCCTCCGGGAAGACTCGGGTTTTTGCCCTTTTTCAGCGAGAAATTGGACGAACATATCCTTCAATTGGAGAAGTGTCTCCTGTTGTGCCTGGAGCATGGTATGATGTTCATCCACTCTTTTAGCTATGTCCTCGGGATTCGTCGTCATGTAAACAGAAACTTTTTGTGCTCCAACAGAGCTTGAAGATTGAGATTCAGCTATTGCCGAATGTTCATCACTTGTCGTAATCCCTTGGGCTAACCTTTGGTAATTAACCGGGCGGATAGCTCCAGTCCGTGACCGGGTATGTCGATATACCCCTTCGAACTCGTCGCAAATTTCTCGAACGGTCGGGGAATGGCTTCTTTCTGATTCATCGGAACTGGGACACGGGGCTTTTCCTCTACTGGTCATGTTGATGGTAACCTGAGGGTATTCAGCTTCAGAAACTTTCTTCTTTTGACGTCGTCGTTTGGTAGGTCTTGCGACGTCAGTCAATCTGTCGAATACAGATCTGCGAGGTTCAGGAATACAACAGTGACATTCGGAAAGGACTGTTGAAATAAGCCGTTCGCAATGACATGGATGGGCTGCTCGTTGCGTTGGCTTTTCTCTGGAAAGCAACTCTCGCAAATCTGAGACCCGAGGACAGTTCTTCATCGGGGATGAAACTCCCTGTTCTTGAGTGGGTGAAATTGGTTCTTGTTGAACCTGACGGACCCTATTGCATTCGGGCGTCGAAGCGTGAGGGTCGCGTTTTGATTTATAAACACTAGGCCTTGGCCTGCGTTTAGTTGAAGGAACAGACCCTTTAGGGTCTTGTTTTGTTTGGACGCACTCTTGAGGTGCTTGTTTTCCCTTAACAGGGCTGTGCTTTGATTGGACAACGCACCACTGAGGGTCGCGTTTAAGTTGAATCACCCGAGGTTTGTAATTGGATTCATTACCTCGAAGTGTGCGTTCTGGAGTATGGACGCAATGCTTGTGCAGATCTTCGGAGACGCAATCCTTGCGTTGGACTCGGGATTGATTTTCTCGGAGGTGTGCTCGTCGGATGGACCTTCTTCGTCGTCGAGCAGCGTTTTTCTTGGCTTGTTTCAAAGCCTTAGTATCAGCAACACCGGCGTTGATTGTGCCTATCTCTGTCATAGGCCTTTTACAACCAAGTACACGCTGTGTCGACATAGGCGTGTGATCTTCGGTTTGCAGAGCGAGCTTGAGGCTTTGGCCAAAGGAGAGGACTTTCTTTGGCGTCTCAACAGCAGTTAAGACTTCTTTAGAGCTCTTACAAGCATCTCGCCTAGCCTTAGGGCTGAGCGATCCGGAAGAGAGAGCCTCCTCGTATTTGGCTTGGTCAAATTCCACGACCAAGGTTTCCACGGTTGTTCCAGTGAGGTGAACGTCGGATTGCGCCACCACCTCTTCGTCAGAGAAGCTAGTCCCCAGCGGAGTCGCCATCTTTTGTTTGTGGGAAATTTTGTAATAAAAAGAATATAAGGAAAGAATTGCGTTTGATTTTATTCTCTCTAACTGCTTAGAAAAAGAATGATTACAACTCTCTCAACTCTCGATTACAATTTGGATTCCTAGTTACAAAAGAGAAGAGAATGATCTGGATTCTCCCCTTTGTTTAATTCTGGGTTCTTCACGGTAGCGATGAGATGCCTCCCTCGAATGCTTGCGTCGAGTTTGCTTCTCGTTGACGATCCGAATATCTATACTTCACTGGAACAACTGTCTTGGCCGGTTGATAACTCTTGTCGAGTTTTGTGATTCAGAACAAGTAACAAACTCTAATGATAGAGTTGTTGGAACCGAAAATAATTCGGTTAATAAGCCAAATATCGATGGTTTAGAGATCCTCCGTTTGTTGATTTCCCAGACTGTGTAAGGAGTCAATCCTCCTTTTTCTGATTCTGGAAGATTTGATCGAAAGATCCCCCTCCGATTAATGAAAAGAAATCTCTCTTGATCTGATTATCAAAAATCCGATCTCCCCAATCCAAAAAAAGAGATCCTTTACTCTGTTGAGTTTGTTGCTATTTATAGGGGGATTAGGGGTGTAACTGCCCCCATAATCCGCGCCTAAATGGGGGTTTAGTTACCCCATTAGTCGGGTGTAACAACCCACTAAAGCCACTCCTCAAATCGTGGGTGAAGAACAGCTTCGAAGTTGTTAGATCACGTTTGAATGAGTCAGAACCTTAACCTGCGTTCTGGCGGTGATTGAGCTGCGTTTGGCAGCGACTGACGGGCTGCGTTGGGCAGTGATGGATGAGTTGCGTCGGCAGCGGTTGATAAGCTGCGTTGGGCAGCGATTGATAAGCTGAGCTGCGTTGGGCAGCGATGGAGCTGCGTTGGGCAGCGATGGAGCTGCGTTGGGCAGCGATGGAGCTGCGTTGGGCAGCGATGGAGCTGCGTTGGGCAGCGATGGAGCTGCGTTCGAGCTGTGCTTGGCAGCGATTGGAGCTGCGTTCGAGCTGTGCTTGGCAGCGATTGGAGCTGCGTTCGAGCTGTGCTTGGCAGCGATTGGAGCTGCGTTCGAGCTGTGCTTGGCAGCGATTGGAGCTGCGTTCGAGCTGTTGATTGTTGTAGTATTTAGATTTCTCTGTCTTTATATATGGATGACACCAAAGACCAGTAAAGAAGGTCTTATTCAGGCCATTTGTGACAATTGAGGCATCTCAATAACGCTCTATCAACTGCAGGTCATGATCTCCACTGAGTGTGTCGAATATCATTACACTGCTCATCAGCACCTCTAATGGTTGCTAATATAATATTAGTCATGTTGTTGTCGCAGCCATCAAGATCAATCATCTCACATAAGAAGCTGCATTCGTGTTTATAGCTGTTGAAGCGGCGTAGGTGATTGAATCGGTGTAGTGTCTTGATGATGGTACGCGGGGAGGACTTCCACGTCTTGGTTTGAAGAGATCGTCGATTTGTAATCCTTTCTGTCAGAGTATTGCTAAAGACTGTCGTTTTGTAATCTTTGCTTTAACTCTTTGACATGTGAAAATCTTCGAATTGTAGCCTTCTGGAAGTCGTCTGATTGTAACTTCCATCATCAGTGTTTGATGGAGACTCAGCTATCCATTGTGATTTTTAGACAGCCTACAGTCACATTGGGGTCCATGATTGTTATGAAAGGCGTCAGAAGAAGAAATTTGTATTATTTGCTTGGAAGCACGGCGATTGATAGGGAGATGACGACTTCATCAGAATTGGCTAGACTGTGGCGTTGTTTGATGCTGGGTTATTTGATTGGAAATACCGTGCATAGGTTATTGAGGAGTGCTTTGACCTGCAGTTTGAAGTCCTGTGAACCCATTGGTATGAATTGAGGAGTGCTTTGACCTGCAGTTTGAAGTCCTGTGAACCCATTGGTATGAGCGAGAAGACCGAGGTAGAGTTTGGCACTTCTATCCATCATTCGAGTGAACCCATTGGTATGAGCGAGAAGACCGAGGTAGAGTTTGGCACTTCTATCCATCATTCGAGGGGTTTTTTGAGGGGTGTTCATTTAGGCATTCGGGAGCCTTCCAAGGGAGCATTATTGGGAGGTAATAGGTATGTGGTTTTCGCAGTTGGGGATTGCTCTAGGCATTGGTGGGTTGCAACCAAGTCCCGTTGGTGTGAAGTCCTAGAAGCCCGCAACAGATGGAGGAAGTGTGTTGGTAGAAAGGTAACCCGACGTTCTGATTATGGTAGGGGTTCTTTCTTGCATTTGTGCCGAGCTCACGGCAATAGGAGACACTTCATTGGTGTGGAAACTTTGAGGCGACAAGGCGACATGACAGATTTGGGCAGCTGTTCCTTTCTGGAGGAGGATTGGCGTTTGATGTCGAGCATTGGCATTAGTGTGCAGGCTACGACATGTTTGGGCCGTCTCATGTATAGGTTGCCGATTGCTGCATGTATAGATATGAGATCTGGTGGAACTGCTTCAGATTTTGGGTTGCGTCGGATGTTTGGCTACCCAGCACTCGGTCACATCGTGGATGTGAGATTTGATCCGATAGCACATTTGGGATTCAGAGGCGTGTTTAATTATCAGATATTAGCTTCTGACTTTGTTCTGAGCAGGTATGTCACGTTTGACTCTCAACAGGTGGAGAGTGGTGATCAGATCTTTGGGACATCACAGCGGGTGGAGAGTGATGCTACTCCACGTTGGGTGGAAACTCCAGATCATACTGCATCATTTGGGATTCCAGCTGATGTGACACAGATTAGGAATTGTGTTGATTTGGATGCAGATGATAGGTTGATTGATTTGAGTACAGCTGATAGATGTAGTCTGGATATGGCCATTGGTTCATCTCAGGTGGAGATGTTTGGATCAGTTCAGTTAGGGGTCATTGGATGTGCTATCAGCCACAGACTTGATCGTGATGTTGGAGAATGGTTGCGAACTCTTCTAGTGGATTGAGGCCTTTGGAGGCCATTTGGGTGAACTACGTTCGGCTTGATTCTTGGGCAAGACGCGAAACGTTAGGCCAGTCAGGTTGCATGCCCGCCGATTTGGTGAGTAGGATATCGACATTTGGGAGTTCGCACTCCTTGGTCTCGACTTGTGTGAGAGGCCGTTGTCATGATCGTTGTCGTCGGTATACTGACCGCAACAAGTGAAATTCTGTTTTCCGTGTCGCGCTTCAGTTTTGGAAAACTTCGCCGAGGTGACGAAATATGTTGGATAGAGAATTCTAATCTCAATTTCAGGTCACACATGAGCGTCCTATTAAGATTCCATAGTCTAAATTTTGGTAACATATATTAGTAATTCTCTAATCTACTTTTAGTAAATAGTATTAGGAATTCACTATTTGCAATTATTTGTTTAAGAATTACACCTAGTATCAGATTATGATTTTTAGGATCATTCTTAATAAATGCGAACAATTGAGAAGTAAGAGAATCTTGGTAGGAGAAACGAAAAAATTAAGATATTTGGAAGCACAAGAATAAGACGGTATTTTTTCTGAGCTATTGATTAGGTGTAGTTTGCGAAGAGATTAAGAGCCGTTAGTGTGAGCATAGTTCTTTTCGGTTCTCTTCGAGTGATTATGTAAATACTCAGTTTCCTACTCTTTCATCTATCTAGTGAAAACCCCAATCCCCTTTCTTGCCCTGTGGACGTAGGCCAGCCCATGCCGAACCACGGTAAAACTATTGTGTTGATTGTGCTTGTTAATGATTTGTTTGCCCTTATAGGCTCGACGTCTTGTTTGATTTGGTTCTCGAAGCACGCCCGTTTGGTTGTCACGCTTCCGCGACGCGCACAACAAGAAGAAATATAATTCATATCTTATCAAGATGAAAATAAGATATAAAATGAAAAAAAAATCCTATGATAATTAAACAAAGTCTAATGTCTAAAATTAAGAAAATATTTTAAAGACTATTAAATAACTTGAACATAAAACTACATTTAAATATAAATGTTAAATTAATATTTTAATTAATATAATTAATTCAATAAATATAATATACTTATTATATAATATAACTTATAGTTATACTGTTATAAAGCATCTAAAAGAATAATTATAGTAAAATTATTGGTCTTATAAAATTTATAAAAGTAATAAAGATATCGTTATAGTACAATATGAATTCTTATTCAACTATTTTTTATAACATTGTTAATGTATTTTGATCCTATCAATAAATTTCAAATAAATATTATTTTTAGAAAAATAGTATACATATTTTAAAATGAATATATGTATGTGTCACAATAAATTTTACTAAAATAGTTGTTTATTGAGACAAACATGATACATATTGAACAGTGTATATATGTCTTTTTGAAATTCTTAAAGTATAATAGAGATATGGAATCACGGATGTATGATTGTGCTTAGCAACGTTTAAAATACTAGTTCTTCATTATAGCCACCTTCTTAAATAACAGATTATTTATTAGGTGTTTGCTACTTTGGTAAATATGCAATTAGGTTAAACTGACTATAAAAAAATATGTGTACACAGAATTTGCTTGTTACAATCAATTTTATATCATCAAAAAAGTTTTCCTCTCTCTCCATTCCTCGTTCGTAAGTAGTTAGACTCTCTCTAGAGTTCGTGCACAAACTCGCCCTTTTCAGAGTATGGGTCTCAGGTATTTTAAGAAATTAAATCGTGTTGATGCTTCCTAGAGAAGTCGAACACAAGACTTTAAAGTAATACTCATATGCAATTTACCAACTAGACTATATCCTCTTGGATAAAGAAAATATCTTTGAACTTACCCTTCCACTTCAATTTTTAGTGGCATGATATTAATAAGAATAATTTACCTAATAAGAATGGTTTACCTTTTATCATTTGTGCTAATGTTGTCTATGACAATTTTCAATAGCTCGAGAAAGTTGTTGTGTACTTTATAGAATTTAGATGGAATTTATGTGGAATAACCCAAAGTTCGGGATAATTTGGTAAAATTTACCCTTGGGGTTAGTCACCTAGAACATTTTAAGTAGAACTGGGATAATTGGTAAAGTGAGATAATTTTTTAACACTGAGATAATTTAGTGGAACAATGATGGATAATTCTTGAAGTGGGATAATTTGGTAGGATAATTTGGTGGGATAATGGTGGATAATATTATGAAGGGGATAATTTGGTAGGATAATTTGGTGGGGGTAATGGTGGGTATAAATTATTATTGTTAATAATTGTATATTAAAAATAATATAAGATTGATAAGCAATTGATTAGTCTAGTAATAACTATAAAATATAATGCAATAAAGCATCACTATTCATCTCAAATAATAAAATATTTACAACTAAATAAAAATCTAAATTCCTAGAGTGACTCGACTTCCATCATCCCACATGGCCTCTGTCATAGAATTTCTCTAAGCTCCCGCAGCTGCTCATTGAGTCTGTTGAGTCTGTAACTCATCTTCTTCATCAGAATCATCATCTGCATCAGCAACATTTTGTGGAGCTTCTAGTGGAAGATCATAAATGTCGAAGTCATCATTTGTATTCTCCAATCTTAAAAAGTTATGCAATCCTACGCATGCAACGAACATCTTTATTTGTGTGGCATACGGAAAACCTGGAGGTTGGCTCTTGAAAATGTAGAATCTAGACTTAAAAACTCCAAAGATACGCTCGACACAATTTCTAAGAGACGCATGCCGATGGTTGAAAACTTCTTTTGAATTTCGTGATCGTTGTCGATTATTAGCAGGGCCGAACTCTGAAAGATGGTACCTTTGACCTCGGTATGGAGCAAGAAATTATAGCCAATTTGGATAGCCGCAGTCAACTATATAAAATTTATCTACAAACAAGAATAAAAAATATGAATGATAAAAAATATTATAAAACTAAAAAAATATTCTTTAATTGATAGAATACTATGTAAAGATTATTACTCTGTGGAAGTGGAAGTCCATAAGGTCTACTCATTGCATCCTTCAAGACTCTTGCATCATTAGCAGACCCCTCCCACCCAGCTAAGACATAAATGAATTTGAGATCAAATGTGCAAGCTGCCAAGACGTTCTGAGAGAGAAAACCATGTCTATTTCGATAGGGCGTCTGATCTATGTTATACACCATGCACGGTATATGAGTCTCATCTATTGCACCGATACAGTCCTGAATAATCAATGTGTCAGACCATCTCAAGTGATATGTGTGTGGTCGCGCACGCATGTGTCCACGTGTGTGTGTCTGCGTGTGTGTAAAATTTAAAGCAATAATAATTACCTTGAAATAAGGCCAAAAGCGAGATTCTGATTTAACCTTATCAGGTGGATCAGTAGGGGGTGATGCCATCAAGCATGATGCTAAAGATACCAAAGTCTGTAATGCTTTATTGAAACATACATTGATGGTCCATTTTGATCGATCAAATCGATCAGTTACAACAGAGTATCGTTGATTTTGACTAATCGTGAGAAGAAAAATAGTAATCATCTCCTCAACACTAATGTGGTATGTGTCTTGTATATGGCCCCGCTCTCTCAAGATATTGCATAACTTCATGAAGCAATCTGGGTACATGCGGTAAATTCTACGAAAATCTTGTGGATGATTATCCATCTTGGATTGTAAGTATGTGAGACCAAGATCTGTGATACCACGTCGAGGACTTCGAAAATTAAGCGTATTTGCTATGAACTCCTGTGATAGAAGTCTTGATACCTTTGTGATCAGATCTGCAGCCTCAGCAGCTAATTCGATTACGCGAATCAAAAGATTATCATCGAAGTCTTCATGATGAAAATATAAAATGGGCAAATTTTGATCTTCCTCCATCCTATTAAATAATATAACCAATGAAATATAATCAATTTACATGAAACTTATGTGCATAGGAAATTAATAAAGCACTCTATTATTAGCACACAATGGGATTGATAACAAAGTAGCAATCAATTAAAAAATGTTGATATGTATGCTAATCGTTAATCACCAAACTATTGAAAAATAGAAGAAAACATAATATTGCACTACTCTCATCTACACAACATACAAGAATCATTTGTTGGGATGCTACATATAATAGAAACTTCATCCATTAAATGCACCAAACTAAGATAGCTGACAAGTCAAATAACATAAGAACATAATATAAACAAATAAATAAAAGAATAGCAATATCCTAAAAATAAATAGTTTTGACAAATTGAAATGAAATTGATCCTAAAAATACTTTCCAAATCTTAAAAAAACATGACATTATCCCAAGTTCCACCTACTCAATGAAAAATAGTTTGACAATATGAAATTCCACATAATCCTAACACCATAACATATCTTAAAAAACATATAAATATCCTAAACTTCTAAATTACTGCCTCTAAACATCTCCAAAGAAATCAGAATCATAATCTTCACCATTTGGATCAGAATTGGCTTGAGTCTCATCCTTACCATCATTCATTATCTCACCAGTCAACCTAAAATGTAGAAACTCATAGCGGTCTTTTGCATCCATGTCAATAAAGGCATCCTTCATGTCCTGTGAGATATTATCACTGAGTATATTCCATTTTTGTGGCTTAGTCAATTCAGAAGTAGACATAACAGCATCAACCCATTCTTTATTCCGACTATTTCTTATCTTCCTCAACTCATCAACTAACTCATGAAAAGCTTTACCTACAGTGACAACTCCCTCTCCTACCTCTTGCAACGATAACTGAGAAGATGCAGAGGATGTGGCTGCAGTACCAATTGACCTATGCTTTCGTTTACCATTATTCAGAGTGGATGGTCCAGAACCATAAAATGGCACATTATCACTGGGAACGGTGGTAGCATGTTGCATATCTACAGTAGCATCTCCTCCATCCGGAGATTCCATCTCAGCATCAGCACCAAGTATGCCCTCCCCAACCACTTCCTCTAAGCGTGCTGCATCCAAGCCATCAGGACCTAAACCTATAGCTCCTCTGCCAGAAGCATATGATCGCAAAGTTGCTTTCTAACTTATAAAAAAACATAAATAGCCTCATATCTTTAGCACTAACTCACCAACACTATAGTCTTAACCTAAACCACTGTTGTGGAGAGAAAACTTAGATCAAACAAATAATAATAAAATAATTTAAACGTCAAAAAGCTATCAATAAAGTAATACATCTTGGAGATAATAATAAAAGATCTAATCATCACAAAAACAAAGTAAAAACAGAAAAATGAACGGATGATTGACTTCATGGCAGAGAAATTTTAACCAAGAGGGAGGGAGGCGACGTTTCACTTTTTTTCCCAATTGTATTCTTTCCAATGTGTGGGATAATTTGAGAGAGGAGAACTTATGGTTATATATATAGGTAGTATAATTTGTGGGATAATTATGACCAATTATCCCAATTCTAATTCTTGTAAAATTCTACTTGACTAACGCACCAAAAAAATAATACAGTTCTAGTTCTACAAAAGTTCTTCTTGACTAACACTATAAAAAAATATCCAATTTCCTAGTTCTATATGACTAACACCTTAAAAATTTATCCCACAAATTATCCCAGTTCCAGTTTTAAGTTCTAGATGACTAACCCCCCCTAACAATTTTCCCATTTTGCCCTAATTTGTCCCAACCAATAACCCCATTTAAGGAAATAGCAATCCTATTCCCAGACAAATCCGCAAACAAAATCCAAAAATCCAATAAAATGTTATGACCTCCCGCCCCCACGCCGACATTAAAACCACAGAACAGCACAAATCCATCTAAAAAGCCTACAAATGTCGAATCTTTCTTCATCCTCAATCATGGTGGATCCCCTTTCGAACCCTCAACCAAAAGAGAACCAATTTTGGCCTCCGAATGCGGAGCTGAGTCTACTGACCGCGGTTCTCGAGATCGCCAGAGAACCAGCGGAGTCTTACGACCCAAGAATCAATCTATTTGATCGCATCGGAAAAATCCTCAACAAATCTCGTACGAATCAAGAGGTTTTGGGGAAAATCAGTGAGTTGAAGGCGAGGTATTTGAAGAGATGTCGTGGTCACATTGTAAATGGCAAATTTCTGAAGAGAACTCCTGTGTTCGAGATCAGCGAAAAGATTTGGGGTGATGAGGTGAAGAAGATAAAGGACAATTGGGAGAAGGATGCACAAAGGTAATGTCCACTGAAAATATCTGTGCTTTATTAAGTGGCTCCAAGGTTTTAGCACATAAGAACTAGAATTGGATATAAGTTGTGCCCATGCCCTTGATTGGACTATAAGACCAAAACAAAATAAAATAAAATAAATTGCTTCCTTGTGGTATAGACGTGATATTGAAATAAAGTAGGGGTGGTGGCTGTGATGAAATTTGAGGAGGTTCTGATTTTACTCAGAAGTTCATAAGGGTTAAGAGATTGTTTTAAGTGCTGAAATTTTCATACATATTGAGAGGATCGAGACCCTCGATTGGACCTCAAATTGTTATTTCTGGCCATGGCAGAGACTTTCAGGTTTTGAAAACAGGAAGTAAAAAGAATTGAGATAATGAAGGAAGAAGAACAGAATTCAGAGTTTAGGAGAAGAAAAAATTCTCATTCATTTCCTCTCTGTTACAGTTTTCCTTCTCTCCTCTTATATCCGCTCAAAACAAAAGAAACACAAAAACGTGCACGTAACGTGCACAAAACGTGCACGGTTGTAACAAACTAACAAACAACAGAATTAACTGTCTCTAACTGTTGTAACCAACTCTAACATTTATTACAATTGTCTGTTATTGTTTCTGAGCTAACAAATATGCACAAGAGCCCTTCAAGTTGGAATCATTCCAGTTCTTCCCCAACGTGCACATTCTTCAGCCTCTGTCTAATTCTCAGGTTCAGGTCGAGTTCCTGTTGGCCAGCTTCCAGTGCAATCCTCACCCGTTCCTGACAATTCCCCACCCCTTAAATTTGACCTTGCCTCAAGGTCAAATGTAGGAAACCGTTTCACAAGATCCCAATAATTCTCCCAAGTAGAATCCAATTGGGATCGCTGCTTCCATTTGATCAATACCTGAGGAATCAACATTTTTCCCTTCACAACTGTGCGCCTGTCCACAATTTTTTCTGGTTCATCAACCAACTCAGTAGTGTAATTAGAAAAATCAGATTGGAGTACTACACCAGAACCAATTCTTTTTTTAAGCTGAGAAACATGGAAGACTAGATGGATCTGTGCATGGCTTGGGAGTTCCAACCTGTAGGCAACTTCACCAATCTTTTCCAGCACTTTGTAAGGACCATAATATTTTGGAGAAAGCTTATGAGTTTTGTAAGATGAGACACTGAGTTGTCTGTAAGGTTGTAGCTTAAGGAATACCCAATCTCCAACCTCAAAGCTCCTGAAACTTCTGTGTCTGTCAGCAAACTTTTTCATCTGTTCTGCTGCCTTCTTCAAACTATCTTTTAGGAATTTTAAAGCTACATCTCTAGAAAAAAGAGCTTCATCCACTGATTCAACTCTACAGCTTTTAGGAATATAAGAGAGCAGTGAGGGAGGAGGTCTACCATACACAGCTTCAAAAGGGGTAGAATTTGTAGACACCCTCCAAGTAGTGTTAAACCAGAATTCAGCCAATGGAAGCCATTTACACCACTCTTTAGGTTTATGGCAACAAAAACACCTCAAGTAAGCTTCCAAGCTCTTGTTAGTTATCTCAGTTTGCCCATCCGTTTGAGGGTGATATGCTGAGCTGAATTTGAGCTTACTACCTTGCAGTTTGAACAACTCTTTCCAAAACAAACTAGTAAACAAGGGATCTCTGTCACTGACTATGGATCTAGGCATACCATGAAGTTTGAACACTCCATCAAAAAATACCTTTGCAACAGATTGAGCAGTATAAGGGTAGGTTAATGCAAAGAAATGAGCATACTTTGATAGTCTATCAACCACCACAAATATAACTGACTGTGTTTCACTCTTGGGAAGATGTGTGATGAAATCCATTGACAAGTCCTCCCACACATATTCTGGAATAGGTAGGGGTTGTAAAAGTCCTGGGGAAGCTACATTTTCTCCTTTTGCTCTCTGGCATACATCACAAGCCTGTACATAATTCTGAACATCCTTCCTCATGCCCTTCCAATAAAATACCCTCCTCAACCTGTGTAAGGTTCTGGCAATACCAGAATGTCCAGCAGTAGGACTGTCATGATGCTCTTGTAATAAGGAGTTTTTTAAGTTTTGTGCAGTGGGACTAACCAAAATTTTGCCTTTGTAGTAGTAAATTCCTTCCTTTGTAAGATATTCCCCAGTAGCCTCTGATTCTTGTTGTAGTCTTAACTCCAACTCTTTGAAGAAAGGATCAGTCAGGTTCATTTGTTTGATATCTTCTAACCAGTTGCTCCTGACAAAAGAAATTACTGAAACTCCTACATCATCCTCAACATCCTCATATACCCTTGATAATCCATCAGCAGCTTTGTTCATCCTCCCAGGTTTGTATTCCACAGTATAATCATATCCATGCAACTTGGCCAACCATTTGTTTTGAATACCTGTATGTATTCTTTGTTCAAGAATATACTTGAGACTTTGGTGATCAGTCCTTATCACAAAACTCCTTCCCAACAAGTATTGTTGCCATCTCTTTGTAGATAGAATTATAGCTAACAGTTCCTTTTCATATGTTGATAGAGTAGCATTCTTTCCTTTTAAAGCAAAGCTGAAATATGCAATGAGTTTTTCTTTTTGCATTAATACTGCCCCAACTCCTGTACCTGATGCATCACATTCTATGACAAAATTGATATTAAAATCAGGCATAGCCAAAACTGGAGAATTGGTGAGGGGATGCATCACATTCTATGACAAAATTGATATTAAAATCAGGCATAGCCAAAACTGGAGAATTGGTGAGGGCAATTTTAAGAGAATTGAAAGCAATTGATATTAAAATCAGGCATAGCCAAAACTGGAGAATTGGTGAGGGCAATTTTAAGAGAATTGAAAGCTTCTTCAGCATTTGCACTCCACAGGAAATTTCCTTTCTTCAAAAGTTGTGTTAAGGGTTGAGCTATTGTTCCAAACCCCTTGATGAATTTCCGATAATACCCAACTAGGCCTAAAAACCCTCTCAACCCTTTGAGTGTCTGGGGTGTTGGTCAATCTGTAATTGCTTGAATTTTCTTAGGGTCCACACTAACCCCTGTCTGAGACACAATATGCCCCAAATATTCAACCTGTTTTTGTCCAAAACTACATTTGGACATCTTAGCAACCAACTGATGGGTCTTGAGGATCTGAAATACTTGTCTCAGATGAATCAAATGGTCCTGCCACCCTCTGCTGTATATTAGTATGTCATCAAAGAAAACCAAGACAAATTTCCTGAGAATATCTTTGAAAATATTGTTCATGAGGGCCTGGAATGTTGAAGGGGCATTGGTGAGTCCAAAAGGCATTACTAAGAACTCAAAATGCCCACTGTGTGTTCTAAAGGCAGTTTTGGGAATGTCTGAATCACACATTCTTATTTGATGATACCCTGATTTTAAATCCAATTTTGTGAAGAACTGTGTCCCATGTAACTCATCCAACAACTCATCAATAATTGGGATAGGAAATTTGTCTTTAATTGTAGCTTTGTTAAGGGACCTATAATCAATGCACATTCTCCAACTCCCATCAGATTTTTTTACCATCACTACTGGTGAGGAGAAAGGACTATGACTGTGTCTGATAATCCCTTTTTCCAGCATCTCTTCAATCTGTTTCTCAATTTCTTCTTTCAAGAAATGTGCATGCATATAAGGTCTAATGCACACTGGTTTGGTTCCAGTTTCTAAGGGAATTTTATGATCAATTTCTCTAGCAGGAGGAAGATGTGGTAGTTCTTGGAATATAACATCAAACTCTTGTACCAAGCTGTGGACATCTGCAGGTAATTCTTCATGAATAGCTCCTGAAACAGATTCTTGCAAATTAACACTGCATAATTGAATTAAGTATCCTTCTTTTTGCTCTCTAACAGACTTAGCAATATTTTTCTCATTAACCAATTGTAACTCTCCTGGTACTATTCCCTGTAGAGTCCTCTTTATCCCCTCACATAAGAATGTTACCTGCAACTTCTTAAAGTTCAAAGTGATATCTTCCAAGGTTTTCATCCAATCTGCCCCTAACACAATCTGACTACCTCCCAATGGCATCACTAACAGATTCACTTGAATGCTCACTCCTTGGCAATCCAGTGACACCCCCTGGCACACTCCATCTCCTTTAATTAACTCTCCACTTGCAACAAGTACATCAAAATTGCTATATTCTGTCACTGGTAATCCAAGTCTCCTAACTAACTTTGTATTAATGAAATTGTGTGTAGAACCAGAATCTATCAAGATGCTGATGGCTTGATTCTTGTAATACCACACAACTCTGATGGTATGGGAGGCTGTGATTCCACTAAGAGCTTGGACTGAAATAGAAGGGGCTCCTCTTACCAGACTTTCAGCCAATTCAATGGCCAGGTCTTCTTGATCATTGCACCCATGATCTTCTATCTCTTCCTCAGTTCCACATTCTAAGACTCCTTCTAAGATGAATATATGCTTACCTTTACCCTGATGTCCTCTGTGCCATTTTTCATCACATGTAAAACATAGATTCTGACTCCTTCTCTTTTGTATGTCTTCAGGTGTAAGCTTCTTGAACTGAGGAAACTTGGATTTGTCTTGTACAGGCACTTCAGGGAGGGTACGATTAGATGGATTTCCTTGATTAAAAACATTCCAATTCCCTTTGCTTCTTTTCTCATTTCTTTGCTTGTCTTCAAATAGCTTGGCTAATGACACAGCTCCCTTCAAAGAAGAAGGTCTGCCAGCTGCTACCTCATACCTGAGCTCATCCTTCAACCCTCCTATAAATCTCTCAAGGATGTGCCTTCTAGAGGGTTGATCCTCCAGTAATCCTAGGGTTTGTTCAAATTTCCCCAAGTACTCCCTAACAGTGGAAGTTTGTTTCATAGTTGAGAAAGCATCGTATGGCCTTGAAAGTTCACTAGGGCCAAATCTTGTCATTAATTCCTCTTTAAAGACAGCCCAATACTGATAATTTTCAATATTTCTTGTAAGCCATCTGTACCACTGTAAAACCTCATCCCTTAGGTAAAAAGAACAAACCTTGACCCATTCATCTTCTTTGATATCATAATATTCAAAAATTTGGGCAGTTTGTTCTAACCAAGCTATCACATTCTCAGCCCCAGAAAAAGAGGGAAAATCCAAACGCAAAGATTTTGGTTGAACAAGTTTTTGATTACTAAAGAAAGAATTTCTCTGAGTTGAGGAGTTACCAAAACTGCTAATAGATTGAATTTCTCCACTGAATTCAGCATTTCTTCGATGTGGAGGAAGATATCCATTGCTTTGATCATTCCTGTTAGATTCCCCAGGTCCTGTTCTTGTTTTCTCTCTACCCTCTCTTGAACCAGTTTCCAGAGCTCCTTGGTCAGAACTCTTGAGTTTCTTGATCTCTTGCATTAAAAACTCCATTTTTGAAGATAGTTGGCTCTGGAGATCACTCATCTGTGCTGAGAGCTTCTGGTTGAATGATTCCTGTTGACTGCAGATGGAGCTATTTCGAAGGACAGCATCTTCTAATCGAGCAAATCTCTCCCCTGAAGTATTATCTTCAGCATCAGCTCCTTCCTGATCACCCAAGAATTCATCAGCACCAGCTTCAGCTTCCTGCTGCTCTGATACCAATTGAGAGGATCAAGACCCTCGATTGGACCTCAAATTGTTATTTCTGGCCATGGCAGAGACTTTCAGGTTTTGAAAACAGGAAGTAAAAAGAATTGAGATAATGAAGGAAGAAGAACAGAATTCAGAGTTTAGGAGAAGAAAAAATTCTCATTCATTTCCTCTCTGTTACAGTTTTCCTTCTCTCCTCTTATATCCGCTCAAAACAAAAGAAACACAAAAACGTGCACAAAACGTGCACGGTTGTAACAAACTAACAAACAACAGAATTAACTGTCTCTAACTGTTGTAACCAACTCTAACATTTATTACAATTGTCTGTTATTGTTTCTGAGCTAACAAATATGCACAAGAGCCCTTCAAGTTGGAATCATTCCAGTTCTTCCCCAACGTGCACATTCTTCAGCCTCTGTCTAATTCTCAGGTTCAGGTCGAGTTCCTGTTGGCCAGCTTCCAGTGCAATCCTCACCCGTTCCTGACACATATGCATATAATGTTGCCAGGGAGGGGCTTCACAGACACGAAAGATGTTTATACAAGAGTGGACAAATAGAACAGTAGACAAGGATTTAACGTGGTTCGGTCAGTATGACCTACGTCCACGGGCGAGAATAGCAGAGAACTTCACTAATCACAAAAGAGAAGATCACAAAAGAGGAGATCACTCTCTATCTAGAGACTCACACAAGGAAAGAGTCAAATTCTTTCTCTCTCCTTTCTCTCTCTCTCATCTCTCTATTCTTCTGCATTCTGATGCTCTTAAATCATTACACAACCCCTCCTTATATAGCCAAAAATATAAATAAATATTACATAAGGGTAGTTGGAATTAGACAGCTGGTTGGTGGGTGTTGAAAAAACTTTTAAAGGCACGTTTAACAAATTTCCACCTTGATTTTAAAAATGAAGATCTTCTCTTTACTCTTGCTGTCTCTCGCCAGAAACCCCTTACGGGCTTAACCTCCGCTTTGTCGAACCCCAAGCAATTCGAGACAATGCTCGAACTTGCGCGAAGGTACGAGTTTCGTCATCATATCTGCTGGATTATCTACAGTACTAATTTTCTCAATCCTGATGACTTTAACTTCTCTGATAAAATAATACCTGATATCTATATGTTTGATTCTTTCATGATACATCTAATGTTTCATTAAATGTATAGCACTCTGACCGTCATAAAATATCGTAGTAACACCTTGGTGTAAGTCGAGATCTTCAACCAAACCTCTCAACCAAATAGCTTTTTTCACTGCTTCTGTCACTGTCATATACTATGCTTCTATGGTAGACAAAGCAATTATCGATTGTAGAGTCGTCTTCCAACTTATGACACTACCTGAAAGAGTGAATATATAACCTGTCAGAGATCGTCTCTTATCCAAATCACTCGCATAATCTGACTCAGGATAGCTAAGTATTCTGCAATCTGAGTCTGTGTTCCTGTCAAAATACAAACACATATTAGCAGATTCTCTCAAATATCTAAGTATCAATTTCACAGCCAGTCAATGGATCTTTCCAGGCTTATCCATGTACCGACTCACAACACTAACTGCATGTGAAATATCTGGACGGGTGCAGACCATCGCATACATAATGCTTCCAACTACACTTGCATAAGGAACATAAGACATATACTGCTCCTCACTCTGAGATGACAAATCTACTGAAAGACAAAAATGAGCAGCAAGCGGAGTCTTCACAGGCTTGGCATCAAGCATGCCAAATCACTCAAAACATCTTCTTGATGTATTTCTCCTGAGATAGGAATAAACTTCTTTCTTGCCTGTTCCTGTGGATCTCCATCCCTAAAATATTCTTTGTTGCTCCGAAGTCTTTCATCTCAAACTCATGTTTGAGTTGAGATTTTAACTTGTTGATTTCTGACATATCTTTAGCTGTAATTAACATGTCATCAACATACAAAAACAAATACACAAAAGAACCATCATTGAGCTTTTTATGATAAACACAACTATCATATTTACTCCTAGAGTAACCATGCTCAAACATGAAAGTATCAAATCTCAAATACCACTGCCTCGGAGATTGTTTCAACCTATAAAGAGATTTCTTCAACCTGCACAAATGGTCTTTTTTATCTTCAACAATGAACCCCTCTGGCTGATGCATAAAGATATGCTCCCCAAGCTCGTCATGTAGAAAAGTTGTCTTCACATCAAGTTGCTCAAACTCCAAATTATCATGAGCAACCATGGCAAGCAACGTGCGGATTGAGGTGTGTTTTACAACTAGAGAGAATACTTCATTGAAGTCCACACATTCGGTCTGACCGTAGCATTTAGCTACCAAGCACGCCTTGTACCTTACAGAATTTGTATCCGGAACTCCTTTCTTCTTGAAGATCTATTTACAGCCAACGATTTTCTGTCCCCTTGGTGGTTTCACTAGCTCCCATGTCTGATTCTTGTGAAGAGACTCCATCTCTTCAATCATCACAACAGTCCAATTTGCAGCCTCATTGCCACTAATAGCCTCCTTATAGGTAAAAAGCTCTGGAATCTCAATCGATTCTGCTATACTCAAAGCATAAGCATGTCTACATAGCGTTGAGGAGGTCAGATCTGTCTTTTTATTCTCCCGGTGTTAATATTATATTATTGCTCTTGTGGTGTATCAGCATCTGAAATTGAACATTTCGCAGTATCAACTGGTTCAACATGAGCGCCCTCAAGCACTCTCTTTAAAGCTGAACTCTCTAGCTCCACCTGCTTGCTAGACTCCTTTTTAGTACCTGTAGTGTCAATAAAAAAATTCTTTCTTGGGTGAAGCATGGATTTCTCATCAAAAGTGACATCCCTACTAATAATAAACTTAGATGATTTAGGATCAGAACACCATAATCTATATCCCTTCACCCCAGTAGCATATCCTAAAAAGATAGTTTTCTTTGCTCTAGGTTCAAGCTTACCATCATTAACATGAAAATAAGCAGAGCAACCAAATACTCTTAAATAAGAGTATTTAGCAGAGGCACCAGACCATACCTTCTCTGGAGTCTTAAAATCAATTACTGTAGAAGGAGATCTGTTTATCAAATAGCAAGTTATATTGACTGTCTCGGCCCAAAAGTCTTTTGACAAACCGGCATTAGAGAGCATGCACCGAGCTCTCTCTAAAAGTGTTTTGTTCATCATTTTTGCAACTCCATTTTGCTGTGATATATGTCGAACTGTACGATGACGCACAATACCTTCATTCTTGCTGAACTGGCCAAACTCTGTGGAACAAAACTCCATCCCATTGTCGGTTCTGAGGCGCTTCACTTTCTTTCCTGTTTGCTTCTCAATCATAACCTTTCATTGCTTGAAGGTTGCAAACACATCACTCTTATGCTTCAAAGGATGCACCCAAATTTTTCTGGAATAATCATCAATCAATGTTAGCAGAAAACGAGCTCCACCTTTCAATGGAACCTGAGAGGGACCCCAAACATCTGAATTGATATAATGTAAAGTTTCATTAGTTCTGTGGACATCGGTACTAAAGGATACTCTATGGTGTTTACCGAAAACACAACGGTCACAAGAGTCTAGCTTACTAATTTTCTGACCACAAAACAGACCTTGTTTGCTTAACACATCTAGTCCTCTCCCACTCATATGCCCTAACCGCATGTGCCATAAACGTGTAGTGTATGAATCTGAATCCTCTGAGGATGACACTGCTGCAGCAACTGTCACTGTACTGCCTTCAAGGATATAGAGGGTATTTACCTTCACTGTTTTAAAAAACCTCCGTCTAGCCCGCTTAGGCGTACGCCTAGGCCTAGGCGGTACCTAGGTCACCTAACTAGCGCATAACGCCTAGGCGGTATTTAGGCTGCCCACCTAGATTTTACGAGCGTTTAGGGGAGCATTGTCTGCTTACGTGGATTGTACCCTGTAGGCCTTGATTATGATTTTATGTGTCGTAGCCTACACGTCTTCCAAACTCCATTAACCTCCAAATATGAACATCTCCACTACCTCTTCCGACCTTCAGCAAAACCTCATCGACCACCACTTAAATGAAGAAAGAAAAAAAAACACCCAGAAACCACTTAGGCGCCCGCCTAGGCGACTAAGCGCTGGGCGTCAAGTCCGACGCCTAGAAGCGCCCAACGTTTAATGTAACATTGTTTACCTTCTTTCCTTTCATCACAACAAGAGAGCCTTTACTTACTCTCAAAACTCCACCTTCAGCCGAAAACTTAAAACCATTTGAGTCAATGCTCCCTAAAGAAATAAGGTTCTTCTTTAACTCTGGAATATGACGGACACTGCTCTATGTTCTAACAATACCATCATGGGTTCTAATCTTAATTGATCCGATATCAACAGTCTTGCAAGGCATGTTATTTCCCAACAAGACATTCTCACCATCGATAGATTGATATATGACAAACCAATCCCTATGCGGACACATATGGTAGAAACAACCTGAATCAAGAACCCACTCATCTTGTGAATGAGTATTAACACTAACTGAAAGAACTTCATGTGAATTAGAAGACTCTTCAGTTACAATGGAAATTGTAGATTTTACCTCTCCAGACTTCGACTGTGAATTATCTTTTACTTTGAGCGCTGGACAATTAGGTTTTATATGTCTATATTTGTGATAGTAATAACATTCAACATTTTTTCTTGGCCTGGACTTTGATCTAGACATATTTCTTGACTTGCCTCTACCATCAACATCCTTTTCATGACGACCACGAGCGAACAAGCCTTCAGCTTGATCCCCTCCTCCTACGATAGACACTTTCTCCTTAACTCTTTTGAATGTAAGGCTGATTTGACATCCTTCAAAGAAAGTGTATCTCTACCGTATAACATGTTATTGACAAAATTTTCATAGGAATAAGGTAATGAACATAACAAGATGAGGGCTTGATCTTCTTCGTCAATTTTAACATTAATATTCTTTAAATCCATAAGAATAGTGTTAAGTTTATCTAAGTGGTCTTTAATTCGCATACCTTCCTTCATGCGAAGGGTGAAGAGGCGTTGCTTCAAGTAAAGCTTGTTCGTTAGAGATTTCGTCATGTACAAGCTTTCCAACTTGAGCCACAACCCGACGACAGTATCTTCATTTGCAACCTACCGCAGGACCTCATCGGCCAAACAGAGTTGTATGGCACTATGCGTCTTTATCTTCAGCTCTTCTTTTTAATCATCGGGCATAGATTCCGCTAACTTATCTTTTCCGGACAAGATTTTGAACAGTCCTTGTTGTACTAAGAAAGCTCTCATTTTTACTCTTCACAAACTGAAGCTGTTTCTCCCATCAAATTTCTTCACTTTGTATTTTGCAGAAGACATCTTGAAATCAACTAGAACAGTAACTGTATTTATGAATAGTAATCCTATTTGTGAACAGTGACCATACGTATGAATAGTAACAGTACGTATGAATAGCAACAGTATTTTTGGATAGTACCGCACTCGTGAATAGTACCTAGTGCCTTTAAAGTGTAAATGATAATCTAACTTATTTTCTGATGTGAAGGATCCACTTTTAATGGCAACCACAGAGTATACGATAAGCAGATACACTTTCTAAGCAGACTATACCGGTTGGTCGGTGGGTGTTGAAAAAACCTTCAAGGGCACGTTTAACATATAGTGGCAGGATACTCCTAATAGATGATCATTTATGTCTTTGTGAACCCGACATTGTACTTATAAACGTTTAGGTATGACATTACCGATGACTAGCTACTTTAAAAAACTACAGATTCCTTCCTACTGATAATGTACTCTTTTATGCCTGCAGTCTCGCTTTCTATCATCATTTATAATTTTTTGATCCAACTTTTTTTTCAGAGGAAAATTTGATTTAACTTGAAACTAACAGGACTCATATTAACTTTGATTAGACTTTGAGTTATCCGCTGGAGTGTCATAAGATTACTTCATTTCATTTAAGCGCTTACTTAATCTACATGTTTATATTGTATTATATGTAACATGTAAACGGCAAACATAAATGCATATCTAGTGGTCATGGATACTTAGCCTACATGTTTATATACATTAAAAATGCCTGTCGAAATGGAACAATCAACCCTATCTAAATCTTTAATCTGGTGAGTTATGGAACATGAACCAAGTGCTCAAACCTTGCTAGCTATTATGCTAACTTGAGATTCTTTTTAATTGTTTGATTAAGGAGACAAGTCAAAGGTTTGATATAGAAGACAGTAAATATAAAACTAACTATAACCTGGGACTAAACTTAAACTCAATTGATCTATGAATTCCAGCAAGAAAGAGCATGATGTAGGACAGGGGAAGAAGCACAAGAAAGGCATGCTCATTGTCGATAAGCTGAAGGTGGTTCAAAATCAAAAGAGAAAACTATGCTTTAAATGCGGGGATCCTGGGCATCTAGCTCGTCATTGCTCTAAAGAGGTATTCTTTTAATTATTTTGATCGATTAGCTTATTTTACGTTCTAAATCTTGGATTTCTGACTGATGAAAATTTCCATATTGTGGTACCCAAGTGTGAATTACAATATGTGATGGTATTTAGGTTTCTCATTCTCCTATTTTATGTGTCGCAGATTGAGAAGCATCTGCCCAACCAGCAAGAGACAATGGAGATTTCAGAAGACAATTCCACATTACAACTTGACACAGAAAATAAGAATGAAGAACAGGCTAACCCCTTGACATCTCCAAGGTACACATGCAACCAGGGTGTACCTGGTTTCTTCATGACATTACCAGCAATTATTTAGGATCTACCATCAGTATTGTTAATGTTTCTTGGAAAAGGCAAAGTGAGTTTATCACAATAGGGCGACTTGTTTAGCTTGATATGGGAAATTTGATTTAGACTAGTGACAATATATTCACTATTTCTTCTGAACAAGTTTTTAGTGCATTTATGATTTATAGAAACATATCAAAATCTTTTATTTAGTGACGTCTGGAACCAAAACCAAGTGCTAGAACCTTGCTAGCTGTTATTCTAATCAGAGGTTCTCTTTTAGTTGTTTGATTAAGGAATCAACTCAAAAGTTTGAAACAGAAGATAATAACTATATATACGAATAAATATAACCTTGGACTCAAGGTTTTAAATATCGGTTAGAGGAAATATATCGGATGGCCAAAATTCATATAGGATTGTGGTTGTAGGGGATATATCGAGGATAAGTAGTACAAACCGGAGTGTCATATCGAATGGTGAGCATATATAAAATAATGGCCTAAAATATAATCTAAGCACACTTAATGAAATGTAAACATATCAAAAAGCCTTCAAGAGAGGACTTAGGGCTATCAAGTGATTGAACTTAGGGAGATAGCGAAGGAGGCGGAGAGAAATTAAAGCTTGCTGCTCTAAACATGATAGCAAACAATGAGAGGGATCGGTGGTTTTGATTTTATTCAGCGGGTATCGGGTTCTGGTCTGAAGAATAAGGGTTTTGGGACCCAAAATCCAACCAATAATTGGGATGTTTTTTTTTTTTGATAAAATCAGCAATTTAGACCCATAAAATGCGGTCTATTAATAGGATTTTCACCGATATATCGGAGGAAATCGATAAAAACCATAACCTATTTCATTTTTTAGAAATCGTATCGACAGTGGTCCAAACCCTATCTATCGGCAATATATCGATAAAATCGGTCGATATAGGATTTATAATGATATCATATACGAACAAGATAGCAATTACACAATTTTTGGGAGCCAAAGTATAAGTTTATGAGTAAAATTCTATAGGAGAAATCTTTGAAAAAGACCATTTTTAACATTTAATTAGCAAAATCGACCATAAACTTATTTAATTAGCAAAATCGATCATCTTTCAGCCATGTCAACACAAGTGGCTGAAAATTGGTCGGTTTTGCTAAATAATAGAGTTTGGACTAGCAGTCCCGTGTTTCATGCAAAAATTAATTACGTAGTGTTGGGTAAGAACCAATCTTTTGGATTTTAAAAAGATTATTTGTGGGGCTCAAGTCAATGGTTAAGAGATTTGTTACATAAGTTTCATAGATAGGCATATTTGGTGGGCCCCACTAAGGAGATTGGGTTGATGAGTTTCGAGGGTATGGGTGGGCCCCATGAGAGAGATGTGAAAGTACATATGAATTAATTATTGAGGCTTGGTTCTCAATACCAATAGGATAGGCAGAAATGGTGTGCAATTAATTACACGGGACTAGCAGTCCCGTGTTTTTCAACGACTTAAGTTTTGCAAATTAATCAACTTTCAGCCAACTATGCTAGCATGGCTGGAAAAATGTAAATTTTGCTAATTAAATAAATTTATGATCGATTTTACTAATTCAATGTTAACAATGGTTTTCTTCAAAACTTTCTTCAATTCTATATCGTTTGAGTCATTGCCCACACCTTCCAACAGGCTTAGGTAAAATTCACTTAATAGCTACAAAGAATCCAATCTGGACCTAGTTTCTTATTCATTTTCTTTTCTGAGAAAAATATGGATATCTAACATGTTTAAAGTATGGACATGAATTAGTGCATGTTTAATTCTTTGAAATATTAGAATATATTTGCATACTATATCATGTCGTATCTTGATTGATCACAAGGTTGTATTGTGTGGCTTTAATATTTTTTTCTTTATTATGATTGTTCTAAGTAATCTCCAACAAAAAAGGACTTAGGGGATGGGCTGGAGTGTAAATGTAGACTAATTATTGAATCGTCTCAGTCCCCCCTCCCAACAAAACCTGATGGGGAGAAAGGCCTGGGAGCTATTATTATGATCGGGGAAGAAGCTTTCGTAAAGAGAGAAATGATCCTCGTGAAAGCAAACTATCAACCTCCTATGAAGGTAGGAAGAATCCTACTGTATAGAGCTCCATCAATTCCATCTCTTACATCTTAATCCTAATCGGAAATCTTTGAGGAACTCTCAAATTCATATCTATGGATATTGAATCTCGAGGGTTAGAGCAGGCCAAAGAATAAGTAAACTAACCTAGTCACAATTGGGCACCTCCCGAGGGTAGTTAGGCTGTAATACAGTTTGGATCATCACCTTGGTGTATGCACCTACTGGCTAATATAATCTGGTTCGATTTTACTAAACCTTGAATGTAGTTAATATTTGTGGATGGTGTAAATATGCTCTGTTATCAAGTGGTTAGAAGTCTAATAAAAGACTTGTTGAAGAAAATCCTATGGATATTGCTTATCCTAAACTTGCATATGATCACCTTTATATGTGAGCATACAACCACCACCACCAAGCCTTTATCCCAAATATTTGGAGTCGACTACATAAATCTTATTTTCCCATTCTATTCTGTTATGGGTCATCTCCTCCGTTAAGTTAGTCATAATCGAATCCTTCTTAATTGTTTCTAACTAAATCATTCTAGGTCTACCTCTAGATTTCCTAGCCCCGTTAACTCTAATATTATCGCTTTTCCTAATTGGCACACTAAGAATCTCCGTTGTACATAACCAAATCATCTTAATCTATTCTCTCTCATTTTATCTTTAATAGGAGCAACCTCTAATTTACTACGGATGCACTCATTTTTTATCCTATCTTTTAATGTATACCTACAAGATTATCGCAACATTCTCATTTTTGCTACATTTATTTTTTGAACATGTTATTTTTTAATTGTCCAACACTCTGACTTATAAAGCATAGTTGGTCTTATAACCGTCCTATAGAATTTTCTCTTTAGTTTCATAGTATTCTATGATCACATAAGACTCCCAAAGTACTCCATTTCAACCATCCCGATTTGATTCGATACATAACATCATCATTTATCTCATCATCATGCCTAATGATTGATCCTAAATAGTGAAAATGATTAGTTTTAGGTATTCATTGGCCATCAATATGTATCATAGGCTCTTTTCATTTCCTAGTTTTACTAAAAATGCATTCCATATATTTTGTTTTTGTTCTACTAATTCTAAAATCTTTAGGTTCAAGAGTTTGTCTTCATCTTTCTACTTTAGAAATAATATCTCTTCTAGTTTCTTCAACCAACACTATATTATCGGTAAATAATGTACACCATGGGATTTCATCCTGAATGTGCTTAGTAAGTTAGTCCATAATAAATGTAAAAAGATAAGGACTTAAAGCTGACCATTGGTGTAAACCTATGGTAATAGAAAATGGTTTAGTCTCTCATTCATTAGTTCTTACCTCTAGTAGGTACTCTATCATATATATCTTTAATCACATCAATATATATAAGATTAATGGGTATCATATGCCATATGAGGAGATTTCTCCTCATATACAATGATGTGGCACAATCTCTAGCAAGTGAATAAAGTAGGAGAGAGAATGCCTCATAATTATACTTAGAGGGGGTTGTTCATTGGGATATTTAGAGGGATAATGAGATAATTTTAAGGATTCTATTTTATAGTGTTATTCATTGGGACAATGAAACAAGGATAATATATTTTTGTGTTATTGGTTTTTTGGAACACTAGTGAGATAATTTCACCACTTGGAATAAAATTATCCCACTTATATACAAAAATTTTATTCCAATAGTAAATATTTACCCTATCTTCCATATTGGAACAATTTTGTTCCACTTTGAAGGCAATTGGGATAATTTTCAAACCTTTTTGTATTAATTAAACTAATACATGCTAATTATATTATAAATATATGACATGATATATAAAATATAAAGTAATAATATATTCAATATATTATATTATATTATCATGTTATAAAATAAAATATTATTATAGTTTAATTATATGTATAATTTATTTTATGATGTTTATTGTATATTATTATGCAATATCACATACTATATTATATAATAGTATAACATATTTATTATAATATTATATAATATTTTAATAACATATATTAATAATATTATATAATATAAAAAAATATAATATTAATTAGTAATTATGATGCCTCTGTTTTCACACATGGCTGCAGTCCAAGGTGAACCCAGAGATGTCAAATCTATCATGTACCCACACTGTGTAATAACACGTTTCACCAATCACAGTAATATTCTCTAGTGGAATCAAAAAGAAGTATAGGTACAAAACAGGCAAAATAAGGTAAATAAATACAATAGACATGGTATAGAGGGATAAATCCCATAAATGAAACCATGTCTCAAATGAATAAAAAAGTAAACACCTGATCTCTAAAATAATGTAAAATATCTCGACATGAATCAACTGGAAATGTAACTAAGGCTCATAGCCTTTAGAAAACGAAATACAACTCAAATAATTGAATGGAAACATAAATCTACTGTGAAGCCTCTAATGATAATTCATGCGATGGTGACTATACAATAACTCCATCATCCCGCGGCTCTTCAAAACTTTAAGCTGCCTGACAAGAAATTTTAAAAACAAAAAGAACAATAACAAGAGTGTTAGAACGCTATATCAAGATCACCTCCATCCGCCCCTAGGAGAAGGGCTGCTAGATGAAGTGGAGCCTCTACCTATTTAGCATAGTCTACCTAGATTATTTTTCCCGTATCTATTGAAGTTAATATTTAGACACCTACAAGACGAGACATAGTAGGTCGAGTGAAATAATCCAAATAATAAAACCCTCATGTATATACCATATGTCTTAAATAGTGGACGCCTAAACATTAACACCAAACTAGAGATAATAAACAATCTAAATGAAATCAATAATTTGAAACCCACAACACGAGACTGGTACATCGAGCGAAATAATCCAAACAAGAAAACCCTCATGTATATACCATATGTCTCAAATTGTGAATCGCTAATCATTGATCCCATTCTAAGAATAAAATAAAGCAATACAGAAAGTAAAGACATTCATAATATCGTATTTATAATATCTTCCATATCACTGGGAAGATAAGATAAATATCAGCATATAACCCCACGTATACTTTCAAGGGCAAAGTACCTCGGTCATATATCTCAGCAATGAGTCATATACATAACTCGCATCTACCAAAGACTCATGCTATCAACAATCGTCTCAATGTAAATCCTTACAAGATTCTGATTCATCGCATCATCATGTGGGACGAACTACCCGGTCGGTATCCTAACAGTGTACATGGCTCATTAGTCTCATCGCATCTCTGTACGTAACACGAGTGCGGGATGGACTATCAAGTAGGCATCCTAGAAATACGACTCACAAGCCTCATCGCACCCTAGTACAGGACGAACTACTAGATAAAGCATCCTAAACCTGACTCAATAGCCTATACTAATGGTATATCAACGTACTACTCCACGTAGTACTCAGCGGTGCTCATCAACGATATCCGACTTGTATATAAATGTGTAATCAACCTTTATCTCAAGTGTAATCGAAACAAAATTCATCATAATCCCCTTTCGGGATACTTGTGGTGTGCTACGTCACTATTCAGATGTACCCATGACTGTACATGTATCATCGAGCAGCTCGATCTCCGTGATCGCATTAAAAAAATGCAAGAAATAAAAATACATGTCAAAAAAATCTCAGGTCGGTCGACCGCCAGAAGGGCGTCAGTCAGCTGAACAGAGCATTGTGCACAACGTGCACACACATGACTTTACCTGTCGACCGCCCCTAGGGCGCCGGTCGACCAGCCAGAGTGGTTCTTAAGTTTTCGGGTTTGCATAATTTGTAACTATATTTAAACACTTGTTTATATCATCATGATACATATAACAATATTAAAATCTGAACATTAAATAACAGAAGAACATCTCCACAAAAATTAAAATTTTGATTTAATCTAATTAGGGTTAACATCCTAATTAATTAATTTCTTGAATAAAACATAAAATTTGTCCACAAGGTTAACTGAACATGATAAATTCTACATAATTAACAGAGATGAAAAATTATTTAAACATGTTTACAGAACTTAGGTATCGTAAACCTAGGGTTTAAACATCTCTATTTTACATGAAAACTCAATTAATAATAAATCTAGGGTTTATACATAATTAGGACTTGATTAACAAGTTAAAAACAAAATTAAAAGTAACTCTAATGATCATGATCATGTTATTAACATAAACAACAAGAAATAAACTTCATATCTATCATTAGATTAAGTCTAATGATCATGATCATGTTATTAACATAAACAACAAGAAATAAACTTCATATCTATCATTAGATTAAGATTTAACCTCAAAAATCATGTTACAACAAGAAATAAACTTCATATCTATCATTAGATTAAGATTTAACCTCAAAAATCATGTTTTTAAAGCAAGGGGTTAAACTTCAACATGAGATTCATTATTATAATTAATAAAAACTAAATCTTTACTAAGTGAAGGGTTTGGAGGTAGATGATCTTGCCTCAAACGCTGCTATAAAAACTCAACGATGCAAGAAAACAAGTTCTCCCTCGCTAAAAACCGACACACTCGCCCTCTTCTCGATATTTGCTTCACAAAGCTCTCAAAATTCACCAAAAAGTGATCTAGGGTTTTTGAGGAGAGAGGGTGGTTGCTAGGGTTCAAAAATTTGATAAAAAGAGACAATTTTCATGACAAACATAGTTATTTATAGAGGCAAACCTGAAACAAACATGTTTGACCCGAATCAGGAAACCTAGTCTGACTAGGAAAATAACATTCAGTATTTGGGCTATAACATTCTCGTCTGATCTCAGAATGAGGTGATCTAAGATTTGTTAGAACTCTATTGAAAATTCCTACAACCTTTTCCTTTTGAGTATTTCCAAATTCTTACTGTATCGGTGTGTAAAATATAAAAACTTTTAAGTGGTCGTTTTTTCAAATTCAAGCTCGTGCATGATTTCACTCCTATATTCATGTATATACATTGGATTGATCTAAATTCAATCCTTAGCATACTATAACATCAAAATATATAATCCATCACTATATAACATATTTATTATTATTTTTTACATAATATTCAAATTTTACGGGGTTTTATATCCTCTCCCCTTAAAAGAATTTCGTGCCCGAAATTTTATAATCGTATCTTAGGGATTAATAATATAAGAAAAGTACAAAGAGGGGATAATCTAGACAAGAAAACCCTCCTGTACATATCTCGTACCATTAATCCCCAGATATAAACATAGCAATATCTACACTTAACCATCTAAAATACGAATACTCCCACTTAACTCCTAACTAAGCGAAACAAGTATGTCGGGCGAAAAATCCAAACAAGGAACCCCCATATATATACCATGTATTGCGAATGATTAGGAGTTAAGTGTTAATATCCTCCTTCTAGTGTTAAATATAAATATAACAATTTGAATAATCATGAACACCAATCAAAATCAATCAATTTATCTGCTCAAACAGGTGCGGGTAGTCACGACGCATAACATCTTTACGCTCCCTCCAGAATCCTCCTCGATATCTATACTTAACAATCTAGAGTATAAATACTCCCACTTAAATCCTAACTAAACGGAACTAGTACGTCCGACAAAAAATCCAAACAAGAAACGCCCCATATATAAAGCATGTGTTCCGAATAATTGGAGCTAAGTGCTAATACCACCATTCTAGCGTTAAGTATAGATATGAGCATGTAGATAATCATAAACATAGACGAATCATATCCAAACAATTTACTTGCTCAAATAGGTGCAAGTCATCATGATACATATCCTTATCACGCCCCAAGAAACTTCCTCAGCTCCTTTCCGATTCTATTGAACTTTAACAAAAGGAATCACTTTGTTTCTAAGTCTGTTGTCCTCCTTGGTAAGAATACACACATGAATTTTAATAATAGTCATATCAAGAATCTCGACCTCTGGAGTGTCTAACACTCACTGCTGCTCCTCGTCACGTAGATGCTTCTTAAGCATCAAAACATGAAACACATCGTGTATACTCGAAATCGATGCTGGAAGATCTAGCTGATATGAAACGGCACCAATGCACTCCACTATCATGAACAAACCAATATACCTCAGGGCAAGCTTTTCCCCATCTACCAAAACACTGAATTCCCTTCATTAGCGATGTTTTTAACAATACATAGTCCCTGAGCTTGAACCCTAATGGTCATCCTAATGGTCATCGTCTTTGATCTGCATAACTCTTCTGACGACTCTACGCTACAAAATATGCTCCCGAATTATTGTTATTTTTTTATAGTTTTGCAGCTCCTTTCTATTGAATATCATATCTCCATGATAGTATTTTGATGATAACAATTTATACAGTGTGTGCACTAACTTTTATATGCAGATTTCAATATCAGAATATGTACAAGTGCAAGTTGATTTCAAGGCATTTTGAAGTGAAGAAAATGAAGAACAAATGAGATAATGTATTTTACATTTTTTTACTTAGAATAATTGTACAAGCCTTGATCACACACACACGCACACACACACAATATTAGAACACACTAACACAGGCTTAGTGTGTTGGTTAACTATAGAAATCCCCTATGTTAACCATTAGAATTATAGTTAAAACTTGATTATAAAAACTTTTTATAGCAGAATTTTTACTCTTAGTAGTCGACTAATTAGAATAGTAGTCGACTACTCATGTATAAAACTCAAATACATGTTTATGTCAATTTACAGTATAGTCGACTACAACAGATTATAGTCGACTACTCAAGTGTTCGACAGAAACATAAGTTTCTGTCATTTTACAGTATAGTCGACTAATCATCATTATAGTCGACTACTGAACTAAAATTTCATTTTATCAGTTTCTGTCAAATTACAGTGTAGTCGACTAATGAGCATTATAGTCGACTACTGTTATCAGTTTCTGTCAAATTACAGTGTAGTCGACTAATGAGCATTATAGTCGACTACTGAGAAATTTTCTGAATACACAGAGTCTGTAAGTCGACTACTGAGAAATTTTCTGAATACACAGAGTCTGTTTGAACTCAGTGTAGTCGACTAATGTCAAAAGTAGTCGACTACAGATACAGTTTTTTCAGTTTCCAAAGTTTGAATTTGTGATTGTTTATAGCCGTTTTTAAAGTTAAAAAATTGTCTTTTCAAGGGTTATAAATAGGTTATTTGTTCAGAAAAATTACAGAGATATACATACCCATAAGCTTTGATTTTTGTGCAATTTTTCAAGTAAAAAATATTCAGATTTTGTGAAAAAGAGAAGTTTCTGAAATTGCCTCTAAACATTCATCAAATACTTATCATTTAGGCAATTTACAGAGGTTAAAAGAATCCTAAGCCACTGCTGCACTTTACTACACATTCAAGGCTTATAGGATCAATTGTGTTCTTACTTCAATAAGGATTTCTCTCGTGTTTGAGAGGGTTAATCTCTTGGTTTAGAGATTGGTGTTCAAATTGGCAAGGTGTTTGTCATTTGGTGTTGCAACTTGCAGGGACTTGCAAATTAGTCAGGTTTGCGTTTGATTTTGTAAGTTTATTCAAAATCATAGTGAAAACTCTCAAGCGGGATTTGCTTGGGGACTGGATGTACACCGGATTGGTGGAACCAATATAAAATTCTTGTGTTTGTGATTGTGAATTTCTGAGATTGCCATTTTTCTTTACAATTTATAATATACTTTGCATAAATTTTAAAAGAACCCTATTCCCCCCCCCCCCCCTCTAGTGTCATTTGGTATCAGAGCAAGATGAAAGATGGCATCGACAAATACTTCACAATTCAAAGAAGGTCACTCAACAAATCGTCCACCAATGTTCGATGGATTGAACTATAACTATTAGAAGTGCCGAATGAAGATTTACCTTCAATCAATTGGCTACGAACTTTGGAACGTCGTAGAAACGAAATATAAGAAGCCAATTACTCCTTTCGCGGAATGGACTACATCTCAAAGGAACAATGCAAACTTGGATTCTAAAGCAATGAATGCCTTATTTTGTGCACTTGACAAGAATGAGTTTAATAGGGTGTCAACAGCCACATCTGCATATGATATTTGGCATACACTTGAGGTAACTCATGAAGGTACAAATAAAGTTAAAGAATCTAAAATTTCTGTTCTTGTGCACAGATTTGAATTATTCAAGATGAAGGAAAATGAGACTATAGGAGAAATGTTCACAAGATTCACCGACATCACAAATTCTCTCATTGGTCTTGGAAAAACATATACACAAGTGGAGATGGTAAGAAAGATACTTCAATCACTTACTCCACAATGGAAAAAGAAAGTTACCACTATTGAAGAAGCCAATGATTTATCAACTCTTACGGTTGAAAATCTTATTGGTAATCTTATGGCATATGAAGTTCAAATTGAAGATAGAAAGAATGATGAAGAATCAAAGAACAAGAAAGTTCTTGCATTCAATACTACTTCCGATAAAGAAGATTCAGATGATGATGAAGAAGAAATGGGCATGTTTGCACGAAAATTTCGAAAAATTATAAAACGAGGTAATTTTAAATCTAAGAGTTCAATTTCAAATAACCCTCTTTGTTTTAAGTGTAATAAACCAGGGCATATGAAGAAAGATTGTCCAATGTTAAAGAATAAGCAAAAATCAAGTTATTTCAACAACTTCAACAACATTCAAAATAACAAGAAAAGGAAAGCAATGGCGGTCACTTGGGATGATAGTGATGAATCATCTTCAGATGAAGAAATTAAAGAAAAGGAAAGTGCTCACATATGTGTTTTATGGCACAAGATGAAGTAAGTGAAAATGAAGAACTTTTAGATGCTTTCAATGAATTATATGAAACTTTTGTGAGATTAAAGACATCACATAATTTTCTTAAAGGTAAAAATAAAATATTACTTGAAAAAATTTCTGATTTAAATTCCTCTACTTTTTCTAATTCTCAAATAATTGAATTGAAAGAAGAAAATTTTTCTTTACTTAAAGAAAATGAAAGTTTATCTAATGAGAATAAATATTTAAAATCAGAATGTAATGATTTAAATATTCTTATTAATAATTTAGAAAAAGATATTTCTTCTTTTAAATCAAGATATGAAGATATATGTTTAAATGTAAGCAAATTTAATAAAGGAAAAGAAAATCTTAATAATATTCTTTCTTTTCAAAGAGAATCACAAAAGGCAAAAGGATTAGGTTTTCAATTTAATAAAAATAAATCGAAGAAAACAATTTTTGAAAAACCTTCTCATGATTTGTATGATTATAGAACTGAAATTTTGTGTAAAAAGAAATCAAAATTCTTTTCTATTTGGGTTCCAAAAGAATTATCTTCTTTACATAAGAATTTTTATATTTCTGATTTTATTAAAAATATTTGTTTATCACCTAACTATTTAGGCAAATCAAACTCTTCATGGGTTTGATTTCCTAAAGGCTAATTTAAAGGACCCAACATAGTATGGGTACCAAAATGTAAATGTTTATTATTTCAGGTACCCAAGAAAGATAGGTAGATTTTGGATAGTGGTTGCTCCAAACATATGACTGGAAATATACAATTGTTGTCATATTTTCAAAACAAGGATGGAGGTATCGTTACTTTTGGAGATAACAACAAAGGAAAAGTCATCGGTATTGG
>NW_017973062.1:58968-63197 GCF_001876935.1 Asparagus officinalis | reverse complement strand
TGTTCCCGTCTCAAAAATATTCCTTATAGTGGGATCATAAAACTTATAGCCCCTAGAACGTTCAGAGTATCCAATAAAGTAGCTGCTAACTGTTTTGGAGTCCAATTTTTTTTTATTTGGCCTATAAGGCCTTGCCTCAGCTGGACATCCCCAAATATGTAAATGCTTTAAACTGGGCTTTCGACCAGTCCAAAGCTCATAAGGTGTTTTGGCAACTGCTTTACTTGGTACTCTATTCAGAATGTAAGCTGCTGTCTTAAGTGCTTCTCCCCAGAGTGACTCTGGTAAAGAAGAATGAGCAATCATACTTCTTACCATATCCTTAAGAGTCCTGTTTCGTCTTTCAGCTACACCATTCATGCTAGGTGAACCCGGCATGGTGTACTGTGGGACGATACCGCATTCCTCTAGGTATCTAGCAAATGGTCCTGGACGTTGTTCACCTGAACCATCATATCTACCGTAGTACTCACCACCACGATCAGATCTAACGGTTTTAATTCTTCTGTTGAGTTGATTCTCAACTTCAGCTTTATAGGCTTTGAACATGTCCAGAGACTCAGATTTTTCATGAATAAGATATAGGTGCCCATAACGTGAGTAATCGTCTATGAATGATATAAAATATTGTTGACCATTCCAGGATTCCGTAGGGAATGGCCCACAAATATCCGTATGTATCAATTCTAAGACATCCGAAGATCTGTTGGCACCTAATCTTTTCACTTTGGTCTGTTTTCCCTTGATACATTCAACACATACGTCGAAGTCCGAAAAATCAAGGGAATCCAAAATGCCATCAGACACAAGACACTCAATTCTACCTTTTGAGATATGACCTAAGCGCTTATGGTACGAACGCGAGGTTCGTCTGAAGTACGAACGCGAGGTTCGTCTGAAGTACGAACGCGAGGTTCGTCTGAAGTACGAACGCGAGGTTCGTCTGAAGTACGAACGCGAGGTTCGTCTGAAGTACGAACGCGAGGTTCGTCTGAAGTACGAACGCGAGGTTCGTCTGAAGTACGAACGCGAGGTTCGTCTGAAGTACGAACGCGAGGTTCGTCTGAAGTACGAACGCGAGGTTCGTCTGAAGTACGAACGCGAGGTTCGTCTGAAGTACGAACGCGAGGTTCGTCTGAAGTACGAACGCGAGGTTCGTCTGAAGTACGAACGCGAGGTTCGTCTGAAGTACGAACGCGAGGTTCGTCTGAAGTACGAACGCGAGGTTCGTCTGAAGTACGAACGCGAGGTTCGTCTGAAGTACGAACGCGAGGTTCGTCTGAAGTACGAACGCGAGGTTCGTCTGAAGTACGAACGCGAGGTTCGTCTGAAGTACGAACGCGAGGTTCGTCTGAAGTACGAACGCGAGGTTCGTCTGAAGTACGAACGCGAGGTTCGTCTGAAGTACGAACGCGAGGTTCGTCTGAAGTACGAACGCGAGGTTCGTCTGAAGTACGAACGCGAGGTTCGTCTGAAGTACGAACGCGAGGTTCGTCTGAAGTACGAACGCGAGGTTCGTCTGAAGTACGAACGCGAGGTTCGTCTGAAGTACGAACGCGAGGTTCGTCTGAAGTACGAACGCGAGGTTCGTCTGAAGTACGAACGCGAGGTTCGTCTGAAGTACGAACGCGAGGTTCGTCTGAAGTACGAACGCGAGGTTCGTCTGAAGTACGAACGCGAGGTTCGTCTGAAGTACGAACGCGAGGTTCGTCTGAAGTACGAACGCGAGGTTCGTCTGAAGTACGAACGCGAGGTTCGTCTGAAGTACGAACGCGAGGTTCGTCTGAAGTACGAACGCGAGGTTCGTCTGAAGTACGAACGCGAGGTTCGTCTGAAGTACGAACGCGAGGTTCGTCTGAAGTACGAACGCGAGGTTCGTCTGAAGTACGAACGCGAGGTTCGTCTGAAGTACGAACGCGAGGTTCGTCTGAAGTACGAACGCGAGGTTCGTCTGAAGTACGAACGCGAGGTTCGTCTGAAGTACGAACGCGAGGTTCGTCTGAAGTACGAACGCGAGGTTCGTCTGAAGTACGAACGCGAGGTTCGTCTGAAGTACGAACGCGAGGTTCGTCTGAAGTACGAACGCGAGGTTCGTCTGAAGTACGAACGCGAGGTTCGTCTGAAGTACGAACGCGAGGTTCGTCTGAAGTACGAACGCGAGGTTCGTCTGAAGTACGAACGCGAGGTTCGTCTGAAGTACGAACGCGAGGTTCGTCTGAAGTACGAACGCGAGGTTCGTCTGAAGTACGAACGCGAGGTTCGTCTGAAGTACGAACGCGAGGTTCGTCTGAAGTACGAACGCGAGGTTCGTCTGAAGTACGAACGCGAGGTTCGTCTGAAGTACGAACGCGAGGTTCGTCTGAAGTACGAACGCGAGGTTCGTCTGAAGTACGAACGCGAGGTTCGTCTGAAGTACGAACGCGAGGTTCGTCTGAAGTACGAACGCGAGGTTCGTCTGAAGTACGAACGCGAGGTTCGTCTGAAGTACGAACGCGAGGTTCGTCTGAAGTACGAACGCGAGGTTCGTCTGAAGTACGAACGCGAGGTTCGTCTGAAGTACGAACGCGAGGTTCGTCTGAAGTACGAACGCGAGGTTCGTCTGAAGTACGAACGCGAGGTTCGTCTGAAGTACGAACGCGAGGTTCGTCTGAAGTACGAACACGAGGTTCGTCTGAAGTACGAACGCGAGGTTCGTCTGAAGTACGAACGCGAGGTTCGTCTAAAGTTCGAACACGAGGTTCGTCTGAAGTACGTGAAGTACGAACGCGAGGTTCGTCTGAAGTACGAACGCGAGGTTCGTCTGAAGTACGAACGCGAGGTTCGTCTGAAGCACGAACGCGAGGTTCGTCTGAAGCACGAACGCGAGGTTCGTTAAAAATTGAGCTTGACGCTCACCTGAGTTGAACGCGAGGTTCACCTTAGAACGAACGCGAGGTTCGTTAAAATTGAGCTTGACGCTCACCTGAGTTGAACGCGAGGTTCACCTTAGAACGAACGCGAGGTTCGTTGAGCGCGAAGCTCGGTTAAAATTGAACGAACGCGAGGTTCGTTTGAGGTAACCACCTCCTTAATTTTCGCCATGAACCCTTAGGGTTTCAAACTGAAACCGCCGCCGCCAAACCCAAAAAATTCCTCGATTTTTATTTTCAAAACCAGATCCTGAATCGGAAAAAATTTCTTGATCCAGATCCAAGAAAAATTAAAGAAAAAATCAAAGGAAAATCCAAAAAATTCCAAAAAGGTACTGTTCACCGACGATTTTTCAGTTATTGTTCATCCGGAAAAATGCTTTACTGTTCACCCGGGAAAAAATTTTCTACTGTTCACCGAACATTACTGTTCATCCGAAAACAAAACTGAATCTTTAACCAGAGATTTAAGATCAAAAACCCAATAAAACTTAAATCCCTAAGAATTAATCAAGGTGGCTCTGATACCACTTGTTAGATCTAAACCAAAACTTGAGATCTAAAAAGCCTATAGCCATGATTAATTCAAAGAGATTAACAAGAATTAAAAGAGCGGAAGCTTATACCTGAATCCATGGATGAACCTTGAGATGGGTTTTGGATCTTCTAACCTTAGGGTTTCTCTAAAACCGAATTTCTCTAGCTAGATGGGGGTGTAGAGAATTAGTGAATGTAACCCTAGGTTAGGGACCATAACCCTTTATTTATAGATGTTGTATTTTTGTAATTTAGCTCCTCAATAAATTACAATTACAATCTGGTATCTGCACATATAACCCCATGACTTATTTAAATACCAAATTAACCCAACTTAATTGATCACTTTAGTGGGTTATCCTGAAAGATAGCAATACACATTGACTAATCATATGTGCCCACAAATAGATTTATTAGATTAAATCCAACATTTTCCCTATTTTCCTCTCCTCAATCACGAGCGGGCATTAGGGGTGCTAAACGGTTCAGTTTTATCCGAACCGATCCGCATCCGTATCCGAACGAATGCGGATATGGTAAGCAATTTTTTAAACCGGGCGGATACGGTTTTGAATACGGATCCGGTTTTGATTTTTTTTGATACGGATTCAGATACAGATATGAGTGTAGGATTCAGTTACGGATACGGATATCTGTAATTCAATAAACATAAGGACTCAGGTCCATTTAGATATCCAAGTTTCAAACCAGTAACCGCTAACCAACTCAAAACCCAACTAAAAAGTAAAAAACCCTAGTCTCCATTGAGTCCACTCCAGCCTC